>NC_133622.1:46910636-47140636 GCF_048593235.1 Sminthopsis crassicaudata
TTATGCATTTTTACATCCTCTGATATCCATTTGAAAAGAATAGTTCCAAAAATTATTTTGAGTATGGAAAAGTTGTTGAGTTGCAGGCTCCCACAGTGACTACTTTAGAGGACAACAATAATCTGCATGCATAAATTTCAGTATGTTCATAAAGAAAAAAAAATGAACTACATTAATTTTATAATGACCTCATAGAGTGAAGGGAGAAAATAATTTGACCAGAAGTACAAAGAAGTTAAATGGTATGAATGGGATCTGAATTCTTAATCTTAGAACATTGAATTTGTTCATTATGTTATGTGACCTGGTGTTTAAAGACATCAAATGTTTTATTCCATGTTCCAGTGCAAAGAAAAATAGCAAAATGAGATGTTTTCTTCTCTGGCAGGCATATTGTCTTGCAGGTTAAAATCTATTCCTCAGGGTTGTTTGATGACTTATTCTGCATATCTCAACAGTTATTACTTAATTTGACAAGTTCTTTGTCACTGTGCATAGAGACTTCAGGAAGAGAATGGTAGTGTCACGTGGCATATTCTGAAGCAATTTTTCTTTTCCACCAAATTAGAATATAAATTAGATATCAGAAAAACATGCAACAGAAAACAAAAGTTATTGAAACCTGTTTGCCTAGTTTATTTTAAAGAAGTTGAACACTAATTAATGTCGTAGCATTAGCTATAACTTTTGTAAAATGAACCCAACCTTTCCATCTCAACCCAAATGATCTAATAAGTTTACAATTGCCTTTACTTCTTTATAATATGAAAAAATCCAGCATCGTTTAGAGGAATTTCCATTAAACTAAAGGAAAGTCATGCAGATGCTTCTTTACAAGGGTAATTATGTTTTTGTCCAATAAAAGAGGGGAAAAAAAAAACTGTTTACTAAATCACGTAGTCTGTTTGAGAAGCACCTACAGAACATGCAAACAAATAAATGGATAAGCATTTAGAATTTATAGAGATATAAATGCATAAAATCTTCATGCATTTTAAAGTTAGGTCTCTTTAAGTCATTTACCCTCTCTTAGCCTAAGTTATATTATTTGTAAATAGAAATAATTTTTATATTCCCTAAGAATATGTTCTGTAAGTCTAATATATAGGGCACATGTAAATATGAAAGATTATTTGTGACTAATTAATTAGTCTTTGACAATCCAGGGAATAAGAGATAGGAACAACCATAGAAAGATTAAGGGTGGAGTAAAATAATAGAATCCTAACTGCAAAATGCTCTGAATGGTCAAAATAATCTGTTCTCATTAAGTCAAATTAATCAGTTTGTTCATCTGAAAGACTCAGTAACATTATAGGATCATGGATTTGGAACTGGCAAAGACTTTAGAAGTTCATCTATTTTAACCTTGTCATTTTTAGAAATACAGAAATTGAAGCCCTGAGTTGTGATTTGCCCAAGGTGTCAGGATGGAAATTTGAGTCTGGCCACTACAACTCCACATCCAGTTCTTTTTCCATGTATTTTTTATCTTTATGGTGATAACTGTGATAGCAATTTTGTAAAATGGTTCCAGTGTTGAAAATACTAGAAATTATTATGTATATATTTTATATTATATAAATCTGGTACAAATATACATATATTTGTACCAGAAAACATTCTTTTCAGTTGTTAATTTATTTTCTATCTGGACCTATAATTTCACAATAGGGAATTCCTAGATAGGAAACCCTCTCTAACAATGCCTCTCCGCAAATACCTGCAATTTTGCTTTACAATTATTTGGGACATTGAGGTGATAAGTGCCTTGTCCAAAGTCACACAACTGCTAATGTGTCAAAAGACACATGCGACTTAGATCCAGGTTTTCCTTACTCCAAGGTTGGAACTGTATCCACTATGCAATAATAACTCGTCTTTGAGACACTAATCAGAATTCTAAAAATTGGTTTACTTCTTTGAGTGCAATGTTCTTCACCCTAAGAAAGGATAAATACCAAATATTTATTAAGTGCTTACTCTGTGCCAAGCACTGAAGATCAAAATACAAATGAGCATTCCAGCCAGCCTTAAAAGAGCTTGCACTCGTTAGGGGGAAATATTTCATGACTGATAGATCAAGGAGGATATTTTTGGTTTGGTAAGTCAAAGAGATGTTGAATAGAGCCACTGAAAAGAATCAATTGATACCCTTTCCAGAAGCAATAATATTATTTTGATTTCTATTTGCCGAGCAAAGGGTGAAAAGATAGGAATCAATATGTTCTTAGGAAGTAGAATAGATGTCAAGAAGATCCAGTTAAATAGTTAGATGGAATACAAAGCATGGTTTGGGATATGGAATGGAGAGACATATGCACTTGCTCTGAGTCACTAATCGGGGCAAAGTTTCCAAAGCTCAGTGGATTAAACAATCAGTGAATGGTTTCTGGAACAATTGCCCAGAAGGAGTAATGAACAGTGGCCAGTGGCAAGGAAATGGCTGGGCTAAATGGTAGGATGGATGGGGTGGAAAGCAAAGAGCTAAATACAGATTTTATAATCAACTGACTAACATATGTTAATATTTCCTTGTACTTGCTATCTGGAATATAGTCCTTAGTTACTCTAATTCACCATCTTACAGATAAGGAAACTGAAACTTCTAGAGCTAGAATTTTAATTGAGGATGAAAAAAAAATCTAGTTAGCTAGTTGACTTAAAATTCAATGTTTTCTCTACCCTATCTTTATACTATGAAAGGGGCCTTTTCCATGGAAGGATTGGATTTGAAACTTTCCTCACTGTGCCAGCTAATTCAAATTTTTAGACTAAAATGCAAGTCTATATTTTCAGTTCAATTCAATTCACCAGATATTCATCAAATGTCTATTTTGAGAAAGGTTCTGGAGATTCAGCAATCTATTGGGCTTTGAGTAAATGTTGATTTAACATTTTTGTCATGTTTGGACTTGGAGATTTCTAGGACTGTACATAAAATACATAAATCTGAATGATTCTTATAGATTATATCTTCTTAATAAAAGATTGTCAAGTATATGTTTATTTAGTAAATGAAAAATCATTAACATCTCTTTAGTTACTATGTTACCAGTTCATTTATGGATCAGCTTAGGAATGATGAAAAAGCAGAAAAGCAGAAGTTTTGGGAGTCAACTTTACATGAATTATTGACCCTTAATAATGGTAGAAATATCTAAGACATTTTCCAGTTGATTGTGGTTAGTAGTTATATCTTATCTTCTCATCCAACCCTCTTTTCTACAAAAGAAAATCAAAAGATTTAGAACTCAGAACTATTTTTTTTTTTTTTTGCCCAAAGAAAAGTTTACCTTTCAAATGTAGTAGAGGTAGGAGTAGGAGAGTCTATTCTTTCATTGATCAGATTTTTACATTTTGAAGGGAAGGCATTTCACTCAATATATTCATATTTTTGGTGAATATAGATCCTTAATTTAAAAGTATCAGACACCCCAAGAAAGAAATTTTCTTTTTTTCTAAGAGTGTTTTAGATCTCCATTTGACTTCAGGGTAGATATTAAATGCTTCTATTTTGTCCATTCTCCCTTGTGGCATTTCCCTTTCTCCTAAGAAGTGGTCCTTTGAGAGATCTCCTTCTATGATCTGGAGAGACATATTCATTCCCTCTTATGAGGAAAGCTTTCAAAAAAAGCTAGAGGAAGAGCTAAAGGATACTATGTGAAAATTACCAACCAATTAAAAGTCATTTGAGATTCTTTGTTTTGTTCATTTTCATGAAAACTTGTTGGAAGAGGAAGGGCAA
Source organism: Sminthopsis crassicaudata (assembly GCF_048593235.1). Classification (NCBI taxonomy): domain Eukaryota; kingdom Metazoa; phylum Chordata; class Mammalia; order Dasyuromorphia; family Dasyuridae; genus Sminthopsis; species Sminthopsis crassicaudata. Next base: position 46,914,385 of record NC_133622.1, read on the forward strand.
GGAAATTAAAAAGGCAAGCTGAGAGACTATTCTCCAGAAAAGCCTGTTGATGACAATTTGTGTCTACGATTTTCAGCATCTCAAAAAATGTCAAGAAAGACAGCTTTTATCAAAAGGCAAATTAATTGTAAAAGCTAGTGTTAATTGGCAAGCAAGGTGTTTCATTATGAAACAGATTTTTTTTTTAAGTCTGTAGTTACTAAGAAAACACCAACCAGAAGAAAATGCTTCAGTGCTCTGGGTATTTCTACCATCCCATCCTACTTTTGATAAATGTAAATCATCTCTGCTGAAAAATATTTATATGACACCTATAGCTAACCACAATGGCTAGCTAGATATTTTTTCTTAATCAGTTTGGGCCTTAGTGATCAGCTGGTTCAATAAAAATTTCTTTAAAACTATGAGAATTATATATTTTTTGCTTTTTGCAACTTTTATCTAAATTAGCCCTAAAATAGGGTTTAGTTGAAGAAGGGTTGCTTTTGTTTAGAATGTAGAACTCAAAGCAAACCTTAGGAAGTACATGACTTGCAACCATAGAAATGTGGATGAAGCAATGTGAAATGTGGTAATTTGTGTCTATAAGAGAGTGTACCTACTGATTCTATCAAGGGGGAAAAAACCTTGAGAACTATATATAATACAGCCTACTGTTTATGAAGCTCTGTAATAGTAAATAGCAGGAAAAAAGTTTCTACAGACAGAACACACAGGGAGCCCCTTGTAGTTTATATGCCTTGATGTTTTTCCCCCATTCTAATATTTTTTCTAGTTAGCTAAGAAAAATGATATGCTTACCTAGGCCTTATCTTTTCTGGAATGAAACCAAGAAACGTTCTCTCTTATAGTCCTTGTTTTAAACTGTATTCATTGTATTAATTAGGCCACCAGTTTACAGGGATCTATAGAGAAAAAAATAACTTTTTTTTCCCTTTTCCCTGGTAATTCTTTCCCTCTGATCTGAAAATATACAATTTTAAAGCATACTCTGGGTTTAGTGGTCACAATCACATGGAGGCATGAGTTATTGATTCTAGGAATCTAGCATGAGTTTTTTTTTTTTATTGTCATTCAAAAAATTTTCCCCTACCTAGCAAAGACTCAAATGGGGTTTACAGTAGAAAATAATGAGTCCTTCTGCAGTAGCATGTCACAGGGGACGATAGGACAATGCTGTAGTCGTGCTCACTGCTGTGCCCTGCTTGCTGGGTAGCATGTACTCTCAGATGTCTGACAGCTCATGTGGGCTCACTAGAGACCTCTGTCATTCTGTTCTTCCTCTCTGCAGGCAATGGTGGAGACAGTTAACAACCTGCTCCAGCCACAGGCTTTGAATGCATGGCGAGACCTCACGACAAGTGATCAGTTGCGAGCAGCCACCATGTTACTTGACACAGTGGAGGAAAGTGCTTTTGTGTTGGCTGATAACCTTTTGAAGACAGACATAGTCAGGGAAAACACAAACAATATTCGTAAGTGATCCTCATTATCAAAAAGAACCAATTTCTCCCTCTTACTAGGAAAGGGAGAAAAAAAAACAACCTCATAGGTTTGCCAAAGGTGCTTTTTTGGTTTTATAGAGTTTATGTTCTTTGGTGGGTGGTGATGGCTTATTACTGTTCATAGGAAAACTTGCATTTTCAGATAAGAATCTGTCGTTCTGAAATTGAACATGGTAGAATAAGCTCATCTTAAATAAAGGAACTTAGTTCTATTTTACAAATAGGGTATTCTCTAAGATACTTCTTTTTAAGACTAGAAGTTTGGTTTTATATTAGATGAGAACTGAATATTTCTTGAAATTAGTTCAAAATACAGGTGTTAACCTTATAAATGAAGCCAGTAAAATTATATAGACTTTATGTTTTTTGCTCATAAAGAAATTAAGATGTTTAATTATTTATGGGGAGATAGCTGACAATTTTATTTTAGAGAATTTAATGAAGTTGATTTTAACTTTTTAGATTAAAATATAAAATGAAAGTATGCCTTTCAAGAAGACAGACAACTTATGGGTTTTAAAAAACTCATTCCTCATGTTTATGAATTCTTTTTAACAATATGTTCTTGTCTGATATCATATATTTTATTGCTTTTCTAAAAATTATATTTGAGTGTGAGTGAGGGCAAGTACATTGTAAATAAATAAAAGCCATTGGCAATTCTGATAAATTATATATAAGATTTCATAATTCCTTTGTTATACTTTAAAAGCATTTTAGAGATTTCAGCAAATATTTCTTTTATATTATTATTAAAGCTTTTTTATTTTCAAAACATAGGCATAGATAATTTTCAGCAGTCACCCTTGCAAAATCTTGTGTTCCAATTTTCTTCCCCTTCTTCCCACTCTTTCACCTAGATGGCAAGTAACCCTATATATGTTAAACCCATGCAATTCTTCTATTCATATTTCCACAATTATTCAGCAAATATTTTTAAGGTAATTTAAAAAAAATAATATTTCTCAGTGTATTTTGAGCTTGTCTTGATGCTTTCCTATTGTTGGCAGAATTGGAAGTTGCAAGACTGAGTACAGAAGGGAATTTAGAAGATCTAAAATTTCCAGAAAACATGGGCCATGGGAGTACTATTCAGCTTTCTGCAAATACTCTGAAACAAAATGGCCGAAATGGTAGGTTAGCTGTTTTCTTTTTCTTTTTTTTTAAGATCTTTGGAACTAATTTTCTCATCATCATCGGTTAATTAATTCCTTACTTAATTTACCTCTATAGTCTGGCTACCTTTTCACCCTTACTTTCCCACTACTCTCCAAAACTTAAACTATTTTCTTAATCAAGTCAGTATTCTTCCTGTCCTATGAGTGAATGAATGAATGAACTAAAAATAGGTATTAAGTATTTACTATGTCCCAGACACTGTGATAAGTTCTGGGAATATAATTAAAGTCAGTCCCTTTCTTCAGGTAACTTATACTTAATAAAGGGAAGCAACACATATAGGAAAATGGTCATCAGGAAAGGGAGTTTGGGTGATGAGACATGATGAATTGATCCATATTCCATATCAATTAATATATACTTTCCTGAAACTATGGTCATATAGTTTTAATTACTATTCCAAGATCAAGAAGTAAAGGGAGACTAATCCTGTGATAACAAACAAAAGGGTAAAATTTCTGTAGGGAGACAGCTTTTTGGGATGTGAATTGTGTCTTATATGGGGACGACCAGATAGAACAGGCTCCATAGGTTTGCATGCACATTAACTAATCAATACCAAGGTCCAGGGCTGCAGAGTAGATTAAACTGCCCCAATCTTTGGGCCATGCATGATTTCTAAAAGTCCATTCCCAAAGAGAAAGATAAATAGAACACACCAAAGCAGATGGCAAGCTAGCTATCTGAACACAGTGTGTTCCATCCCATATACCTGTGCATCCTGCCCCAACCCCTCTGACTGTTTAGCCTACCAAATTTCAAACCCTATCTCCTCTATGAAACTCTTTTTACTTATACCAAACCTTTTGGCACATGGTTTTTAATCTATTCAGCACAACTTAGTGCTTAACTAAAATTTGTCTTATATCTATTTTTAGGTGTGTTACCTTTAAGGTGCTTAATAAATGCTTATTGAATAATACATTGATCATACTTTTAGGAATATACAGTGGACTTGATTATTTCAATATGCAAAGCTATATGGCTTTTTCTCCCCTTTTTCCTTTACTTTTTTTTCTTCCTCTTTTTTTTTTTTTTCAACATACTTTTTTTTGAGGCTATCTCTACTTGTAGGAAATATTTATACTACTCTGAGAATACTTATTGTAGTAATATATTTTTGTTGTTCCACTCATTATCTCAGTCAGAATGACTAATAAAAACCTCCCATCTACTAGGTATTCTTCTACACATATATATTGGTATCTCAAATATTTAATTGTTAATAAGTTGCTTCCCCAATTAGGAGGTGAGCTTCTTGAGAGAAGGGATGATATTTTTGCCTTTCTTTGTATCCCCCAGTGTTTAGAACATAACCTGGCACATAATGAGCACTTAATAAATGATTACTGATTGACAGATTGGAAGAATAGTGTGTCTATGTTCAATGAAATAGAATCACCTATAGAATGGAATATAGGCAAAATTTCATTACCAAGAAATGTCATTACCAAAAAGAGTAAGATTTTAACATTCCCACTAGTATATTATTGTTTAGGTTATGATTGTTCTATCCAAAATACTTGTGAGAACAAATTTTTTCTAGTTCCCAGATGTAATAAGTAGTGTATATAAAAATCATTCAACTGTGTGATGTTGGTAGTGAAGTCAGACTTACTCTAGGACCTTAATCTTATTTCAACCTTACTCTTGTAATTGAAACACTTAAACAAAATTTTCTGACCCTCTTATACAATCCACAAAACAATAAACCATTTTTTAAAAAGGATTTAAAAACTTAGAGGGGAAAAACTAGGGTAATTTGTACATGATATAAACGTTAAGATTTAATTGATGTAAAGAACTGCTATGAATTTAGCCAGAGTTTGAATGATTTCATGAATTTGATCAATCAGTAGGAGTAAGTATGGGACTAGTGTTTGCTGCCCAAGGGACGATGTCGGATCTCTGACCTCATATCTCTAGTCTTCAGTTTCTCATTTTGTGAAGTGAAAGGCCTCTGATATCTCTTCCATCTCTCAGATCCAAGTTACCGTGATCTTAAATTATTTAGGCTAATGACCTCTAACAAAAAGGGAGATAGGGATACTGAGGACTAGAAAGATGGAGTGAGTTGCTCAACATCATCCTAATTGTATGGCAGTTCTGGAATTTTAGACAGAGTCCTCAGAATCTCTTGTCCACCACATTTTTTTCCTGTTTCTCTTTCTTGCTTCCTTTTGCTTTTTATTTTTATTGATTTTTGAATATCCATGGAATGTATTTCTGTTAAAAAGTTAATTATTATAGTACATATTTAAAATAAAAAGTATTTTGTTTCACTTAGGGAAAAAAGTTTTATTTTACCATAAACTCTTTCAAAACTAAGTCTTCTCAGAATTTTATACAGTATTTTAATGCCAGAATTTTAATGTCAGAATTTTATGCAATATTTTAAATTTTAAATGATAATCAATTTCTCCACAAAACTGTTGTCTTTAATTTCCAAGTATTGGACTCTTATTTGTACGTCCATTAAAAGCAGCTATAATGTTATAATTAAACACAAATTCTATTATAATTTGGGGTTGAAATGGCTTTTTCAAAAATGTGTGAGCATATAAAATATCTTGAATCAAGTGCCAGATTTTTTCAGTAGCATAACCCATACTCTATCTCCAGAATGGAATGAAAACCAAAACTAATTTCTTTCAAAAAATTATAGATTTAGTCCTAGAAGGGACTCCCTCATTTTATGAGGGATGAGGAAACTGAGGGTCAAACAACTAGTAAATGTATAAGGGAGTATTTGAACCCACAACTTTTCTACTCCAAGTCCAAAGGAGTGAATTGTAGATGTGATGCTTGAAATATAAAAAAGGGTTTCCAAGTAACCATTTTTCTGTTTGTTTCTTTGCTAATTTAATATGATAAATATGTGGCAAAGACATAAAAATAGAGAACATATATAGTCATATGGAGCAGTGCCCTGAATATTATGGGCTTGAAATTTGTTGAACTGAACTGATTTTTAAAGTGTCTTTACCTGTTTATTGAATATATTCTACTCCCAATATGCAAGTGTGGTCTTTTTTACAACAGTAGAAGTTTAATTTAACAAATATCCAAAATGCATTGTGTTATAAGGGAGAAAGAATTCTGTATTCCAAATTTGTAATTATTTTAGATAGATTATTTGTCTCAGGCTCCGTTAAAAGTATAGCCATTATTCATTTTCTTCAAAGAATCCAATGTACATTATATATTTGTTGATCAATTGTGTATTTGGAAATATTTTTTTCTTAAATAGTGATTTATTGGGAAAGTAAGGATCTTTCCTATTTCCACATGTCTGATATAGCTAGTGAGGCAATGTAATATAAACTGAGAGTTTGTCCTGGGCATTGTCCACGGAGAATGCCAGTATGAAGTTGAGAACAGAGGCCATGTCCACCAATCATTCTGTCATCGTTAATTCCCCTGTTATTACTGCAGCAAAGGATTGTTGTTCAAAGCTCATGTCTGTCAATTACTAACTCTTTGATAGTGGGCAAATCATTTCACATCCCTAAAACTTTTCCTCATATGGAAAATAAGAAGACTAGACTAGATGACCTCAAAAGTTTTTTCTTGCTCTAATGCTGTGAGCTTCTGTTTGTAAGTGATTTTTTTTTCTGAATAATTTTAAAAGATTAAATAGGCATTAAGGATGGAGTCATTGGCAGTAAAACATTTTGTGGTGCCAGTTTATTTTTTTCTTTATATAAAGATAGTTATTATCTTCCCTTTTATGAATTTCCTAAAGAGGCTTGGTAAAAGTAATTGTTAAAAGCTAAAAATTTTTAAATAGAGTTTAGAAGGAAATAAATGAACTTTAAGCAAATTGTAGCTGTTTAAAGTTTATTTTTAGTTACAAAAATACTGATAAAATTAAAGATGATTATGATATAATTAAACCTAGCAGAATTAATTAGACCAAATACATTAATCAACATTTGAACCCAACCTTTGATTTGAATTCACATTTATTTTAGGAGAGATCAGAGTGGCTTTTGTCCTGTATAACAACTTGGGTCCTTATTTGTCCACGGAGAATGCCAGTATGAAGTTGGGAACAGAGGCCATGTCCACCAATCATTCTGTCATCGTCAATTCCCCTGTTATTACTGCAGCAATAAACAAAGAGTTCAGTAATAAAGTTTATTTGGCTGATCCAGTGGTGTTTACTGTTAAGCATATCAAGGTAAGATAACAGCGCATGTAAATTTATTTTGATTATTCAGTTAACTCACATTTTTATTTCCCTTGCAAAATCAATTTTAAAACTGAATTTTAAAAAATTCTTATTCTATAATTTTTGACAAAGTCAGCAGCCTATAGGTAATGCTGCTGCTGGATATTTTCCTCCCTAGGGTGTTTATTTTGAGGAGGGCATATTTCTTTTATGTTTTGTGTCAGAATATGTTGGGCAGTAAAAATTTTGGACAATTATATAGAACGTTTTGTTATATTTATTATTATTATTTCATTATTCACTGTTATGAATGTTATATATGGTAGGACTTCAGAAAAAGAAGATAAATTCCTCATGGCCATGTAATATTTGTACAAAAGTTAATTGCTAAGAACAATTAATTCTCTACTTCATACACAAATGAGTAGAAATAGTACTAACGTATTAAAATTTGTTTTCAGTTGTAATGAATCAGTGACATAAAGTTAATCTGGCATTAGAAACATAAATTATCCTATTTATCTTGGACTAGGTGAATGCCACTAAAATCATACTTAAAAGTCAGAATCATTAGGGTAAGATGGATTTGGAATATGTCCTTTTAAGTTATATCTTATAAAATTTATTTGCTCTGAAAAATTTTTCCTTATAGCAATCTGAAGAAAATTTCAACCCTAACTGTTCATTCTGGAGTTACTCCAAGCGCACAATGACAGGTTATTGGTCAACACAGGGATGTCGCCTCCTGACAACAAATAAGACGCACACCACATGCTCTTGTAATCACCTCACCAACTTTGCTGTATTGATGGCCCATGTGGAAGTTAAGGTAAGATACTACAAAACAGTCATTGTGATGCCATATGATCCATACATTCAGACAATTCATCTTGTACAAGAATATCTACTATCCATGATCTTGCTATCCCAAAAAGAAATCAAGAATGTGTAAGTGTGTGATTTACTTTCACACTATTCTATCTCTTCCTGTCTAATCTCTATCGTTCTGCTGATTATTTGAGTCCTCTCTGAGGGAAGCCACTGCCTTCATTTTGTCAAACATTTTGTTTTCCACATCAAATATCCTTAGTTTCTATAAACTTTCCTTAAAGGAGATTCTCTACATGGTTTTGTCAGTTTTGTTGCTCTTTTCCCTAAACCATCCAATTTTATTTTTGTTTATCTAAAGGACTCTTAGATCCATAATATAAAATAATGGTATTTTAGTTATTTTCTGAATGAATAACTATAGACATTTTGGGAGAAATTATGGGTAAAATTATCTTGAATACCAGCATTATTTAAATTAAATAATTTTTATTTAAATGTATACAGTTTGATGAGTATCTGAAAAGGCATACCATTTTTGTTCAATGGGATTATTTAATCAATTTACTCATTTTAGTCTATTCCTGATGATATCAATTTTACAGAATATTAGGCTTAATCTTGTAAATTTACTATTGCATCTCTACTTCTCTTCAAATATGGCATTCTTTATCTTCTACAGTGGTTTCATTTCAATAGAATCTTTTGTACTAAAACAAAATGAGTGTAAAACAATATCCATTAATTAAGGTTTTAGAATATTATCAAAGGTTTTTTTTTTTTTTTAAAGAAATTTTCTTTTTCTAATGGATTTTTTTTTTTTTGCTATCCTTTCTTTTTAAATCAGTTTACTATTTCCATCTGGATTCCTCCCAGTTATCAAAGAGCATAGTAACTGTTATCATTTTATTTGCATAATTCTAGATCATGCTGATTATTTCTATATTTTGTTACCTTGCCAATTTTCTGAGTTTTGAGTGAATCCTTAAAGATGTTTTGATTTACATTTCTCTTACTCATTGATTTGGAACATTTTTAATGGGATTGTTAATAGTTTATAATTTTTTTTTAGATCTGTTGGTTTTTACTTTCTATCTGTTCAGGAATAGCTTTTGATATTAAAAAAATTGTTTATTGCCTATAAATCTCAGATCCCTATCACAAATAGCTGATTTTTTCAAGTTTTTTTTTCTAAATTGACCATTTCTCTTTTTATCCTAAATAAATTTATTATACAAAAGCTTTTCAATTTCATATACTCAAAATAATCTATTTTATAATTTTATAATTGGTTCTTTTATTTGGTTAAGAATTTACTCTTTACTCTTAGCTATTAAAGTCATTAAAGTCATTTTTTAGGACAGAATTTAAAAAATTCAGGTCATGTATCAATTTTGAATTTATTATGTAATATGTTGTAAAATGTTAGTTTAATCCTCATTTCTGCCTGAAAACTTTTCATTTTCAAAGAAGTAGTTCTTTTGTAATATTTTAATATTTAGGGAATATCAAACACTGGGTTGTTATACTTCCAAATTTTAAGTTTGGAATTAAAATTTAATACTACTTCTTTTTAAATATTATATTCTCTTACTCCAGACTAAAATTCAATGATTGGGGGGGGGAAGGGAAGAATACAAATGAAAAAAAGTATGCAAAAGTAAATAAGATTCTAAAAGCATTTCCAAAATTTGTGTTTTTTAAAAATTATTAAAAGGTTACCTTTTTCTAATAACTCATTTGTTTCATATATCCTGTAAATTTCCAGGTTACATGTTTGGAACTGTTATATTTTATTTTTGCAAGAGTTAAATTCTACATAAATTAGAATTCTGTATAAAAAACAAAAGATAGAAAAATCCTTAAATTATCTAGTCTAGTCTTTTATTTTAATGGATGAGAAAAAAGCCAGGAATCTTAAAATCATGGAATATGTATAAGTTGGAGAGAACTATAAGACCATCAAACTAATCTCCAGGGGAACAAGAATTTCCTCCATGATATATCAAACAATTTAAGTACAACCTAATGACCTTCAAGGAAGAGGAACCTTCTATCTTGTAGGAAGTCAATTCTTCTTTCCAATAGTTCTAATTACTAGTTTGTTTTTTGGCTTCTTTTTTCTTTAATTGTCAGATATTTTGATATTTTCTACTCTTTGATTCAAGCAGAAGCAAAACTACTCCTGCTTCCCGTGTTAGCCCTTTAAATACTTCAGAACAATCATATTGTCTCTTCTAGGAATCTCCATTTTGAGAGAGTGGCCACTCAATTATGCTCATTCTTTCACTCTTCTCCCAGATGTGCACCTGACTTCCGAATGCCTCCACTCTTGCTATCTTTCCCCTATCCCTCCCTTTTCAATTCCAATTTAAACTTTGTTTTCCCTCATTAGAATGTAAGCTTTTTAAGGTCATAGACTACCTTTCTGTCTTGCTTGTATTTGTATCTTCTGTGCCTGAGACAGAATAAGCACTTGATTTAAATATTTGTTGACTTGACCTCAAAAATATTCTCTTCTCTAGGCTAAACATCTACATTTATATCAACTATTATTCACATTGCCAGAATTTAAGATCTCTTCCCATCCTTTTTTCCATTTTTCTTCTTTGAATGTATTATAGTTTATCATCAGTGTGTTTTCCAGAACTAAACTATACAGGTGATTTGATCAAGATATCACCTCCCTAGTTCTGCACCTTTTGAATCTTTTAATTCAAACTAAAATCATGTTCTCTTTCTTTGATCAAATATTGTTAACTAATTTGGCCTCTTTTCTAGATGAAGACCATCCTCTGTACTCATGAAATCTCCTGATCTTCTTTTCTCTTCCCACTCTTTCCAAGTTCCTTTTGTATATTGTCTGCCTCATTAGTTTGTAACCTCCTTAAAGACAGAGACTGTCTCTTTTTCTTATTTTTATTTATTTTCTTATTTCTCTTATTCTTCTACTATTTCCAGTAGCTAGTCCAATAACTAGCACATAGTAAATGCTTAATAACTGTTTATTACATTTAATTTCAATAAATGTTCTTCTTACAATTAAGGAAGACTAAGAGAACTAGGAAAAATTTAATTTTCTTAATTGAGAAAGACCAAAAAATATCTTTGAACAAAAATGGCTTTAAATTATCTATATTTTATTTTTAAGTGTGGAAAAAATGATCTATGTAAAAAAGCTGTTCCTACAGGCAAATGATCCTCATTACTTGTCATGAAAAATCAACATTATACTGTTGTTTTTTCAGCTCCTATTAACAAATAATTCAAATGGATTTCCTTGATCTATGGTGATTTGTGTTGCTTAATACTTTGGTACTGTTACATTTCTTACTTTAGAACTGAATTTCCAATCTCCTTCACAAAACGGTGATACTCTTGCCTTAATAATTTCGATTTATAATTCCAGTAGAAAACGCTAACTAAGAATAGCAATTCTTATTAGTTAAAAAACATTGTGTAAATAAAGTAATAAGGATTTGAATGCAAGATGAAAATTAGCATTGATTCTATCAGGTTCAGAAAGGGAATATATTACTTCTACATGTTATCTCTTGCCAGAGATAAGATGGGATTGAGAGGGAAGAGGTCTCTTTCCACTAGCAAATGATGGATTTTACATGAAAGTACTGAGTTTTGGAATTTGGGTTTTAATCTGAAATATTTTTCAGTTTATAAAGATATACCAGAGGTAAAAACAAATGGAAGCTAAAATTTGAGTTGTTCAACCTGTTTTTTCAATGTAGAAATCACTGGATATTCTATACAAGGATTTTTCAAAGTGTGACTATCACACTGGACAATTCTTCACTGAATCTTAAGAGTTGAAATGAATTTCAGAGACTAGTCAGTTCATTATAGACCTCTACATGAATCCCTATGACATACCTGATAAATCAGGCTGGTATTTGAATACCTCCAGTGAGGGAGTATCCAGTACATCAGAGAGAGAGAGTGCCCATTTTTCTTTTGGGCAGATCTTTGTTTATTTTCATCATATATCAAAATCAAATTTCCTTCTGCATCTTCTGGTTCTGACTTTTCAGGCCAAACAGAAGCCTAATTTTCCTTCTTCACAATATAGTAGATTACTAAAGTATATTTTCTTATTTGGTTGTCTTAGTTTATTGATAAAGGCATAATTAAACTGGAAGACTTCATGTTTTAAGGGGAAATGTTGAAAATATTAAACTATTCTGCCTTTCTATAGTAGAATATATTCCCTTCAGTTCTACATAATCACTTATTGCCTCAGAACAAAGATTAATGTGGATAGTGCTTCTTTAACCCTGTCAAAACCATTATAAAATTATGGAGTTTTAATTACAGCCACTTAAGGGTACAAATGTAAATGTTCTTGGTAGGAGAATAAGGTTATGTGCTATTGTATGAAGAGAATTCTTTAGAAGTCCCATGAGTTATGAACTGTATTTTAATTATTAGAATGGTGAGGTAAAGTTCTACTTCATTCCTTCTGTGATTGATAGCCGTCTGGTTTCTTAATCAGTGTAGCTATATATCTCTGTCTTAAGTGGGGGAAAATACCAATTACTGGCCAGACAAGTAGTGATTTATCTAACGTTTTTCAACAGGGAGTTTGTAGGATCAATTCCTTGTTGAACAAGGAAGACTGCTCAATTGAGAAGAAAATTATTTTTAATATACTGACTATATAAGAATTAAATGACCCCAGAGCCACCTTAATTTGCGTAATCCACTGTGTATTTGCTATGGATGGATTCCTATATTTCAGTGAACCTAAAAGAACTCAGTCTTTCTTTATACTTGCTCATTTCTGTATTGCCATCTTTGCAATTATTTTCTCCTCTTTCCCAATCCCTCCACCTTAAAAGCCCTATACAAGCAACCTATATATTTTAGGAGGTGTTGGATCGAATTCATGTTATTCAGAAGTTTGAAAATGACTTATCATTTCTTCCATCCTGGGCAATCTCAGAGGAATTTTATAAATAAATACATGAAGTCATGTTGGTTTATTTCATTCCCCAGATGAGCTTTTTCAGGTGAGATGTTACACATCATCATGAATTTTTACAGTTACAAATGCCAGCAAATGTTAATCTAGAGATTTTTAGCTAAAAAATCTACACTGATTAATTCCTACAAATGGCAATTAAAAAAGCTAGATTCAGCTGCTGACTAAAATATGATGACACATCTGTTCAGAAAAGTAGCAAAAATAATACCTTGTTAAGAAAACTATAGGAATAATGACCATTGAATTCCCATGATAGATGTAAAATTACCATGCTTAATCACCGGTTATCAAACGGCTAACTTTCAGGATGCTTAATATGTCATATAAAGTACCCTATAAAATATGCTATTTTCATAATTTGCAGGCAAGTTAACAGTAAAAATGAAAATTTTGTCCTAACTTGTTTCAAGACCATAAAATAATTGAAGAATCATTGTTACCCTAAGTATTGGAGTGAATGTTCATGTAAGAAAGCTCTCTGCAAAAATGATATTAAACAAAACAAATGAGCAGCAACAAAAAATGCTTCATCTAAGATGAAAACTTGAGAAATTAATTAAAAATACTTTTTAAAAAGATGCATAAACATCTGTCTAATATTAGCATCTTGTGTGTGAGAACAGATAGATGAAAGCTCAGTTGGATTTGGCAGTCTATGAATAGGAATTATTACTTAGAAACCTCTGTCGAGAGTTTCTGCAGCCTGAGTTCATAGAAGTGCCAATAATATCTATTCACTCTACTATAAACAAAAAAAAAGACCTCTTTCGGGGGGAAATGTTTATTCTCTCTAGGGTATTTTTCTCTAACTTTTTATGTCTTAAGACTTCTAAGGCCTCTTGGGAAGAATGAAATTAGAAGTACTATATCCAATAGAATATTATTTACAGATGAGATATTAATAACTTTTTTTTTGTGTGAAACTCACGAATAATTAAATTTTTCTTAAACTTCACAAATTCAACAATAGCTAACAAATATTTATTAAACTCTTTTGTTAGTCTCTGTAGTGGATACTAATGTCAGTGTAAATAGGAAGTGGTCTCTACCTTTAAATAGGGTATAGCCTAATAAGGAAGATATAATATATGCACGATTATGTATTATAATTAATACACATAGGACAGTTGGCACATAGTTTAGTAGTTACTGATGCTTTATCAGTCACCATTTCTTTGGAACTTAAAAGCACATGAAAGGGAGAACAAACTGGAAATACGTATTTGGGCTGAATGGTAGTTAGCTTAGAATGTCAGGTTTATAAGTTTGTATTTTTTTCCATTGGGATGTTTCTAAAAATTTGTGCACAAAGTAATGAGGTGATTACATCTGTATTCAAGGAGTGTCAGTCAATGGACAAATTGGAACAGGGAAAATTTAAATGAAAGGATATCAGTCATGAGGCTATTTCAATAATCTAGGTGAGACTTAACACAGACTTACATTTAAATTGGCAAGTCTGTGGCTAAGAGAAGATCAACATTTTAGAATTGGAAAGGACCTTCATGATATTTAATCAAATGAAAAGGAATTTGAAAGGAACTGAAGAAATAAAATGAAAAAAATAATTTTAACTATTTAAATGTTCATTGAATTTGAATTGAGGTAGGAATTCTATTAGATGAGGTCCTTTCCATTTCTTAATTCTGTGATCTATGAATCCATTGGGCCTATGAGAACCTGGATGAGACAAAATGCTGTGTAGTTGATTATGCTCCGAGGGGTTGACAAAGTCATATTAGAGAGTACAATCCAGGATGTTCTTTTCCCAGGGTTCTAGATATATAGTTTGAATTCCCAGAGGATTGTGCCTTAGCAATATGTATTTCTGTACCTAATTTCTTGCTGGAATTTTAGTACTTGTGATTCTGTATAAGGTCCAATTTCTGGTACCCATGATATACATGGGCTGATAAAATTAAAATTCATTCCTGTAATCAATTGTGAGCTCATTGTACTGGGATATCCTGAGAGTTTTCCTCTGACAAGAGTAGATTCTTTGGTGGATCAATGTTACTCATGAATCAACCTCTGTCCAAGATCCATTGTGTGATTACAACCTATCAATGCATTTGCTGTTTGAACTAAAGTGAAAAAAATTAGCCCAGGGCAGAATGAATCTTATTTATAAACATATGATTAACCAGAAAAGGAGATTTGGGGATATTTGATCTGAACAGTTAATCTCTGCATGATTCAGAGTGAAGGACCCCTAGTTTTGATATCTCTTTGATCTATTGTGTTATCTTTCAGACGATGGACTCCCTCTTTGATGATTTTTTACATGTGATTGTTGTGCTGCAGTCTGGCAAGAGAACATTCACAGTATAATATTTAGTTTGGGGTATCTTCTAGAAAAGCTTTGGCATGGAGGTGTTCATTAAAGGAGGGTAATCAGGAAAGGGAGAGGACTTTACAATCATGCATTCTTTGGTAAGAAATCAGGATGCATGATATAAAGAAAGAAGACACAATAGATGACTTCAAGGGTTTGAAGATTGCTAATATTGGAGAGAGTTTACATTTGCTTTACTTGGCCTTTGGGAAAGAACTAGAAACAGTTAGAAGAGAAGCAGATTTTCATACTACATAAGTTAAAAGTGCCAAATAAGAGTTATGCAAAATCAAAATGAGTTCCGTACTGATGTGAGTTACCTGTCCCTGAAAATCCTGATGCAGAACTTGGTATAATGCAGAGAAAAATTTTAACTCTAGTGTGGGTTGGAAAATTGGTGACTTCTGAACCTCTCATTTAATGAAACATGATAGAATAATTAAGTCATACATGTGAAAGAATGGGAGTTGGTCAGAAATGGGAGAGTGAGAATGGAAAGAAACAAAGAGAGGCCAGTACAGATCTGGGGAATTGTCTACATTAGTGGGACAGGAAAAAGAAGAGGATCCAGTGAAAAAGAGAAACATTTTCCAAAGGGCAAGTGAAAATTCAATCACAGCTCTAGAATGTTGTGTCTAGTCTGTTAAAATCCAACCCTTTTTTTTTCCTCCAGTCTCTTGCCTTCTGTGGGGCAAAAAGGAAAAAAAAAAAGCTTTTGAATGTTCAATAACTCTTGCTTTGTTCTGGTTTTCAAGTTTAAAAATGTTTGAAATTGTTCAAAAGAGGTTTAATCCTTTGAAAAGGCAATTGCTGGCAGGAGAAACCAGTCTGGCTAACTGTCACTAATCCTTGGAGAAGCAGAAGGGAGTAGACTCCTTCTATTGTGTGCAAAACAACCTGAGCTGGAGACTTAGAAGGAATGTATTGGAGGAAACATGGACTCCTAGGCCCATCAACCAGTAAAATGGTGCCAAGTCTTTTTTTTTGGTTAAAAGTGAAAAAAAAAGGGAGGGCGGGCTGAATAGCGACATTTTCTATGAGTTCAGTTTGAACCACACAGGATGCAAGGACAAAGAAGAGCTTTACTCCCATAGTTAAATCCAAAGCTAAATAATCTAAAAAGGGCAGAAAAATTCTAATTCAGCAATGAATAAATCGTCAATATTTTGTAGATGTGTATTGATTTAAATAAATTCAATTAGGGACAGCTAGGTGGCGCAGTGGATAGAGCACCAGCCCTGAAGTCAGGAGGACCCGAGTTCAAATGTGGCCTCAGACACTTAACACTTACTAGCTGTGTGACCCTGGGCAAGTCACTTAACCCCAATTGCCTCATCAAAAAAACAAAACAAAACAAAACTGAATTCAATTAAATTAAATATCATGGAAGACTCAAGCCTAAAGTAGCAAAAATAACAGGATTATCTGAGAAAAGCTGCTGGACCTTTTCTGAGCATTTCTAAAGAATTCCTATATGGAGGAAAGAGTTAAGTGTATTGGAAGTCTTAAATTAAGGTGAGTAGAGATTTAGATTTTTTTTAAATGGATTTTTGAGATTACCAATCAGGAAACCAAAGTTTAGAAAGATCGACAAGGAAACATATATAATAATTAGTAAAACTGGGAATGGAAACCAAGGTCTTCTCTATCCAAAAAACCTCCTTATTCTTGCCTCTTGCTTCCCAGGCTTCTTCAAATTCCAGCTAAAATCCTATCTTCGGAATGAAGTCTTTCTCTATCGCCCTTAATTCTAGTCTTTTCCTTTTGTTGATTAGTTACATTTTATTCACTTATACACTTCATTCAGGATATAACTTGCTTGTACATAATTACTTACATGTTGTTTTTCCCATTAGAGCATGAGCTCCATGAAAGGGACTATCTTTTGCCTTTGCTAGAGCTTATCATTGTGTTTGGCAAATAATAGGGATTAAATGATTGCTTATTGACTGAATCACCAATCCAGTTCTCTTTGCAGAAATAATGACAGGTAGTCAAGGAGACTCTTTGTTTTTGCATCACATTCATTTCTGGATAGATGCCTTCCTCTCTCCTTATAACAATGATTTAAAAAGAAAAGGGAAAAAGTTCAATAAAACCAACTCACTGAGAATATATTCAATATTCCATGAATGTAGTCCACCACATCTGCAATGAAAGGAGGAAGGTATATTCATGTCACCTTTTCTCTGCAGACAAATTTGATCATTATAATATCCAATCAGCTTTATATTAACATTCTTTCCATTAAAATTTTAGTGTTTTTTTTTTAATATTGTTTTTCCAATTTTGCTTTCTTTACTTTGTATTATTTCATGGAATATTTTTTTCCTAAATTATTCATGTGCATCCTTTAAAAAATAAAGCAATAAAATACCATTATATCCATGTGCCATAATTTGTTTATTCCTCCAATTGATGCATAGCTATAAAAGTCATACAGTATATAAAGGGAATTGCTTTATTTCTTTAAAGATGAAGTAAATGTCTAGTTGTGAAATCTCCAAACATTATTCAAATTTAATCTATTTAGAAATTCCAGATTTATTTACAGAAGGGTTTTGACCATGTCACAGTTCCACCAATAATAGGTGAATGGCTCTGTCTTTCTATAGCCCCTTACTTATTGACCAGTAATTTTTTTTAATTGTGCTAATTTATATGATATTGTAAGAGGAAAATTTAAAGAATCACATTGATTTACATTTCATTTATTATTCTTGTATATACATTTTTTTAAAATTATCCCACTTCTTGCCAAATAAAGTCAAATTGGATATATGATTTAGGCACAAAGAGTGATACTAGAAGCATATTAGAAGACTAGGCATAGTTTACCTATCAGATCTTTGGAGAAAGGAGGAATTTATGGCCAAAGAAAAATTTGAGAATATCGTGAAATGCAAAATGGATAATTTGGATCACTTTACATTAAAAAGCACCACCACAAATAACCAAGTAATTTTTAGAGATTGTCTTTGGAGGCACTGAGAGGTTGACTTGTCCATAAGCAGTCATTTGGCTAGTTACTGTGGATTCTCATCTTCCCAACTAAGGTCAGCCTTAGGTGCTTTATCCTATGTTGCCTTTTTCCTGCTTGCATTCATGATAATTTGTAGTAACATAAAAAATGTATTTGATTTAGAAAAGGGAAACAACTGACAACTCTTGATTTTTTTTTTCTGATTTCTCGATTATAGATTGTGACTAAAGAGAACTGGAATTGTAAAACATAATGAATTTATAAGGATATGATTAGTAAGTAGCCTATAGTTTGAATGAACTTCTTTGCAAGTATAAATCACGGAGATATCTCAAGTTCAGCTTCATAGGGATATGGCTATGGTTGCTTGGTCAACTTTTCATGGAGGAAATGAATACATCACAAGCATTTTGGAATGACAATAGATTCCAGACCACAAAAAAATCACTAGACATAGTCTAACCCAATACCTTCATTTGACAGATAAGTAAATTAAAATCCATAATATGTAATGGGATTTGCCCAACATCATGGAAGCAGGAGTTTGATATGAAACTAGGATCTGTGCTTTCAAATCTAATGTCCATTCTATATCCTATAACACTCATTCATTCATTCTACGAAACCAACAACATAAAATACACAGGAATATACTTCAAGTTTTTAATAAAGTACCTTTAACTCCTATGTTTTTTTTTAGCATATTGCTTTTACAAATCTCTCTTATTTGGCATTTTAGATTATAAATTGCCTTCCTAATGAAGAGCATGTGAGCAAGGTATTGTAAATATTGTTAATATTCTGGTTTTTTCAGATGAGCATTTGCTCCTTGGCAGTGATCCCATTTGAGCTTGGTTTTACAGAAAGCGCTTTGGAGGTGAGATCAGAAAACGGTAATAGCATTAAAACTAGGTTATTTAAAACATGCTTGAAGGTCACCTTCTTGAAGGTCAAAGTTCCAAAACTAGAGCCTCTTACCCTTTTGTCGGAGGGGTTAGGTGATTTACCAATGCCACACAGTCAGGGTTATTTCCTGATTTCTTTGCCATGTCTTCTGAATCTGGAGGCAGTGATTTTTTTTCCTACTACATTGTGCAATTTCTCTATCCATTTAACTTATTCAGTTTTCATACTGCTCATCAAATTGTTAGGCTTAGGAGACCAAAATGCAAATTGGTTGATACCCTCTTGTAGAAATCCTTAGCAGTTCACTGTTTCCTTTGTACACTTTGGGAACCATTTCTTTTGTCAGTGACAGTGTTAGTTTCAAGCCAACTTTAATTACATTTCCACTGTGATTTTTGTGAAGCACTGCATCAATTTTTTTTTCTTTTTTGGTAATGTCTTGTATATTATATCTCCCGTAGTTCTTCCCCCTACTAATATTGTAATTTAAAAAAAATTATACTTGGCATGATTTTTTTCCCCTTTTGAAAGGCTTCTTTTTCCAAAACTTTGGCAGGTGTGGTTCTCATTAGATTAGCTTTGTATCCTTCCCACCATCTCCATTATTTTTCTCCTAGTTAAATTCTAAATTTATAACATTCATTAGTATAACTGTGTAGTTTTCTTCATTCATTATAAATCTAACTCTCCTTGCTGGTATTTAGCTTCTTTCCTTTGTACCTTAAGTATCTTCTAAATCGGTATTTCAGAGTAGAATTTTTTTCTGGAAAAAAAAAAACTACCAATTTGATAATAAGGCCTCTTTTAAATTAAGATAGATAATTATTGCTATCATTTATACAGACTGGTTTATGAAGGGAGGAAAGTGCTTTAGAAAAGGGAGGAATGTAAAGGCTCAAAGTTAAATTTGATTAGTTATATTTTTGCAAAGGGTTAAAACTCAACAAAGGATTGGTGGGAAATACCATCCATAAAAAACCATAGTGAATAATTTATAAGCATTTTTATTTTTAAATTAATTTTCTTTCTGATTATGAAATTGGTAAATATCAACACAGAATCAGCACAGTATACAAAGAAAAACAAGAAAGAGGATTATATGTGAAATTGTGAACTGTTATGTACAATTAGTTCGCCATTCACCCACCCCCAAATACAGAGTTTGGGGTTTATTTTTTTTTTTGATGCATACTTCAAATTTAACATGATAGTACCAACACTGCTCTGCTTATCTCTATCTTCTTTAAAATTTCTTTTTTGCTCTCTTCATTTTTTAATGATTTATAGATACTTCTTCCCTCCTTCCTTCCTTCCCTCCCTCTTTCTTTCCTTCCTTCTCTCCTTCCCTTCTTCCCAACTCTCCTTCCTTCCTTCCCTTCCTATTCCTATCACTACCCTCACTTTCCCTCCTCATACAAATAAGTATAGTCATGCAAAACAAATTAAACATTGAATATGTTTAGAAATATATGTATTATTCTGCACTTCTAGTCCATTTTCAGTAGGCTGAGACAGTTGGTGACAGAGAGATGGGACATAATGCATCATCAATCTTTTGGAATCTTAATTGGTCTCTGTAATTATCATAGTTTTTTTTTTAATATTTCACAATTGGTTTTCTTTGTTATCCAGAATTTAGTGCATTGCCTGACAAATAGTGGGCACTTAATAAATGTTAATTGATAATATTGGTTTTTTGTTTGTTTTGTTTTGTTTTTAATTAATTTTATAATTATAAATTTTTTGACATTATATATGCATGAGTAATTTTTTTATAACATTATTCCTTGTATTCATTTTTACAGATTTTTCCCCTCCCTCTCTCTACTCCCTCCCCTAGATGACAGGCAATCCCATACATATTAAATGTGTTACAGTATAACCTAGATACAATATATGTGTGTAAATCCAGTTTTCTTGTTGCACGTTAACTATTGGATTCCGAAGGTATAAGTAACCTGGGTAGATAGATAGTAGTGCTAATATTTTACATTCACTTCCCAGTGTTCCTTCTCTGGGTGTAGTTGTTTCTGTCCATCATTGATCAGCTGGAAGTGAGTTGGATCTTCTCTATGTTGAAGATATCCACTTCCATCAGAATACATCTTCATATAACATTGTTGTTGAAATGTATAATGATCTTCTGGTTCTGCTCATTTCACTCAGCAATTGATAATATTGTAATTACATATAAATGGTTCTTCTGCTTCTGCTTACTTTACTCTTCTTCAGTTCCATATTTTTCATTTTTTCTAACTTGATATATGTTGTCTTTTCTAAAGACACAAGAAAGAGAATGCATTTCCATAAGTTGGTAGAAGAGAAAAAAAAAGATGCTTCCACTTGAAACTCCAGATCTCTTATGTACAACTTGCTATTCCTTTCAATATATAGTAAAGTTATCATGTTACTTTGTTTTTTGTTCTCTTCCTTCACCCTAGGGATGGTTACCATTAGACACAAATATGTGTTTGTATATGTGCACTGGCACGTGTTCATGAATCTAAAACTATTCTAGCTATCAGTTCTTTCTCTGGATGCAGATAAAAGATAGGAATAAGAAGCTGAATAGAATAAGTGGACAAGAAAGGCATCCAAAGTAATAAAAAATTTGAGAAGAGAGCACCTATGTGCTATTTGATGTGGTTTGAGAAATTTTATACAAAAATTTATTCCATTAGCAACTTTGTTTTAATCCATTTTAAGTGTTATGATTAATATTTCATTCAACTCATTAATTCAACAACTATGTATTGAGTGCTGACTCGTTACGGGAAGAAGGGGGAGGACACAGAGATGAATAAAATCCAGTTCCCTGCCTGACCTCAAGGATATATCTATTGATTTTCCTTAAATATATGATTTTTAAGAGATTTATGTAATTTTCCTCTATCTTCAGGTCAATATATATCCCACAGAAGTGCATCATTGACTTTATAATGGAAGTTAGTTGAAAAGCAGGATCTAGTACACAGAAACATTAGAGAGAATTTCTCTTAATAAATCTTTTATTTATGTTAAACAGCCAGAGTAGAGTAATGAACAGAGGGTAGGTCTCCAAATCAAGAGAACAAGATGTCAAGACCTTTTTCTGGATGTCTGATCCTAGGCAAATTACTTAATCTCTCAGTGTGCCAGAATTTTCTAAATTCCACAATTTTCTAAAACCACAAGCTGAAGAGCAGATGTTGTTCAATTGGAAAGGGAATGTTCTTTATGAAGCCATCCTACATAGATTAAAATAAAAAGAACAAACTCAAAAGAGAGATAGGGAGAGAGACAGAATAACAACATTAAAGCTAAATGTTATGAAAAAATATTGAGCAAATTTTGCTCCAAAGAAGAGAAATGGGAAGTCATACATGTCTTTATCCTGTTGTGGGCTTTTTTGGTCTTTGGTTTTTTTTTGTTTTTGTTTTTGTTTTTTCCCCAGAAGTGGAAGACTTTGGATCTGCAGCATTCCAAATAATGTAAAATAATAATTACAACAACTATAGTATTTATGTAGTACTTTAAGATTTGCAAGCTCTTTATAAATGTCATTTAATCCTTACAACAACTCTGGAAAGTAGGTACTATTATTATCATCCTCATTTTACAGATGAGAAAATAAAGATAAGCATAAGTTGCCCAGGGTCACATATCCAATAAGTATCTGATACACATATATGCAATTAAAATAATCTGAGAAAACAAATTCCCACATTAACTATGTCCGAAATTTTCCTCAATCTCTGCATTTTAAGTTCATCACCTCTCTCAGGAGGTCAATGGAATGTTTCATCTTGATTCTTTTAGAAATTGTTAGCTTATCATTTGTATTGATGAGAGGTTTAAATTTTCTAACTCATTTTCCCCTGTAATGTTATCATTCATACTGCTCTCCTAGTTCTCATTTTTCTGTACATTATTAGTTCATAGAAATTTTCTCCTTTGTTTTCTGAATGTTTCCATTTCATCATTTCTTAAAATACAGCAATATTATCTTATATCAATATGATACAAGTTGTTTAAACCTCCAGTAGGAAGGTGCCTCTTTTCCAATTCTGATTATCATGAAAAGAGGTACTAGAAATGTTTTTGAACATATTTTTTCCTTTGGTTTCTTTTGGATATATGCCTAATAATGTTATAGCTGTGTCAAAGACTTGCATTGATAACTGTTTGTATATAATTCCAAATTGCTTTCCAAAAAAAAGCTGGAACAATTCACAGTTCCACCAGCAAAGTATCTGTTTTCCCATAGCCCCTCTACTGTTTGTCTTTTTTCTCTTTTTGTGATTTTTTTCAGTCTGAAAGTAATTAGGTAAAAAGCCCAGAATTGCTTTAATTTGAATTTCTCAAATAATTAGTGATTTCTACATTTTTATATTATTGTTAATTCCTTGGATTCTTCCTTTGAAAGCAACTACGCATATTATTTGACTAATTGCTAGTGAGGAAAATGACTCAGTTTTAAAAATTTGAATCAGTTCCCTATATTTGGATGTGATATTTTTATCAGAGAAACAATGCAAATATCTCCCCAGTTACCTGTATCCCTTTTAATTTTTAATATATTAAATTTGTTTGTTATGAAAAATCTTTTGAATTTTATATAATCAAAACCATCTATCTCATTTTGTATAAATTTTTCTTTCATTTGTTTTTATCATGAATTCTTTTTCTGTCTATAAACCCAAAGGCTATCATATTTTCCATTCTTGTGGAATGAATATATGTGAAGAGTTGATGCCTCAACTTTATAACTGGTAGAGAAGAAAGGTGTTTTCTAAAATTATGATTAGGGAATGGGAATAAGAGTGACATGGGCTAAGTAGATTTTTTTCTATTAAGCATATAAAAAAGGGGAAATATTAAAAATTATTTTTATGGGGCAGGCAAAAGTTGTGAATTCCTAACAGTTTCTAAAGGCAATATGATTCTTTAAAACTATTTCTAAGCATCGTCTGCTTCAGTACCACGGACCTTTTGGAATATAATATTAATTGAAATGGAATAAAAATGAAAAATAGCTTCAGCACCACCAATGTATTTTCTTGAATATTATTAGTTAATGGGGCCTTACAATTTTCCCAAAATTCTCTCCTCAATGCATAGTAACACCAAATCCTTACCTCAATTTATCTCCTTATCCTGAGTCATTTCCATAGCTGGCTCCCCCTTCCACTTTGTTATAGAACTTAAGAATTACTCTCCCCCCCAAAAAACTGTAATGAATTATCTAAATTTATTCTATTATCCCTGATTTTTTTAGTTGGAATATGCTCAGTCTCTTTTATCCTGATTAATTTGTGTTATATATATATATATATATATATATATATATATATATATATATATATATATGTGTGTGTGTGTGTGTGTGTGTGTGTGTGTATAACATATATTTCTGCATATTCGGTATGCAGCATATTCAGTAGATATTGAGAGAAATGTATGTCTATATATGTATTTTTTTTTAACAATTTCTTAGATTTGTTCATCCTTTAAGTTTGTCAGTTGAAAACAATGAGCTCATGAAAAACATGAAATAAAAATTCATTCTGTGTATCTTGGTCTGTTTTCCTTTGGGCATATGCAGATTTCAAAAGGTAAAATCATTCAAAAAGTTGTGATAAAGTTGTTATAAAATGTACAAAAGAAGAAGAATGCTTTACAAATGGGAAAGCACTGGAGTTATTGTTTTAGACTATTTCTTATTCATAGATGTACTCAACTCATTTGTTAGTGGTAACATCACATCATTATATCCCAAGACTTGATTTCAAGGAAAGAGTAATGGACTCGAGGTCAGGGGATGTGTTCTACTTTCTGCTCTGTTGTTTATAAACTTTGTTATCTTGGACAATTTATGTAACTTCTCTGTATCTGTTTTCTAATTGGCTTAATTGGGATAATAATAACTTCCCTATCATTTTTAGGATATTGTACGCTACAAATAAGATCTCAGCTCTGCTAATGTCTATCTCTGTGACCTTACAAAAGTTACTGTTTATCAGTTTCTAGATCTACAAAGTGAAGGGGTTGGTCAGGATGATCTTTGAGATCCATTATATATGTTATGTAAAAGTTTATCTAATCATATCAATTTAAATTTTTAAAATTTTTACATTATTTTAATTATTTTTGGCACATGTTTTTAACTCAGCATGTTGAGGAGTTATTTTTTGTTTGTTTTTATTTAGTTTTGAGGGATTATTGTGAAGGTTTTTGCATAAGAACATATTTTAGATCTCTAATTAAGAGAGAACATAGATATCAGTAATTATAAATTAACATTTTTATAGGGAAGTTTTAAGGATTATATCTACTTCATAAATGTAGAGATAATTCCCTGGAAAAGCCATATGAGTAACTTTTTATCATGTTGTTTATTGCATTATTCATTTTGTATGATCTTTGATTTGGCATTTGAGTATGTACCTATGTCTGCATTATCTACACACTGGGTAGAGCTTAAATTGCATGACCTCAAAGGTCCTTATCCTTAGAAATTGTTTTGTACAGTTCATATTGACATCTTTTTGAGGAAAAATTAACTACACAATACCCATTTCTTCCTATTTACATTTAATTTATTCTAATAATCTACTTAAAGAAGCCTTTTGAAATCAAACCATTTAATTGCCAGACCTGTTGCAGAGATGGCATTATACTCTATGAGAGAAAATTTTAGTTATAATTTGGTTCATCAGTCTGAGAAAGAAGATATTGCATGTAGCACTAAATTGAGAATTGTAGCAGTTATACAAGATTAACTTTTTTTTCCAGTTTTGCTTCACGTTGTGTTTGTAAGTACCAATATTATAAAATTGTAATATGTCAGGAACCCACTTTCAAATATAAGTGCAGAAATACCTAACAAAGTCAAGTATAATTTGCTGTTTTTCTTCTATCCAGCTTTCTGTTTCTTTCTTCTAGTGAGTTTTCTACAACTGTAAGGTAATTGGATAGAATGGTATATAGATTGCTGGATCTGGAATCAGGAATACTGAGTTCAAATGTGGCCTCAGATAGTTCCTATATATGTCATTTTAGGCAAATCAATTGACTTCTATATATCTCATTTTCCTCAGCTGTAATCTTCCATATGGATTGTGATAATCAAATGAGATTAAAATTATAAAGTACTTAGCATAGTACCTTAGTACCTGGTAAATAGTAGGTGCTTAATAAATGTATAGAAGTCATTTTAGCTGATACATTCCACCTCTATCAACACTAATGGAATGTAAGTACAGTCTTGCTTGCTTGGGTTTACTTATTATAGGGTTCAGGTGCACCATGAGCTTTGAGCCCAATCAGTTGCAGCCATCCATCCTTTCTCCACTTCCTGCTCACCTTTCTTACTACAAAGTCCACATCAGAAAAGTAGCCCTATAACCCAGCTCTTTCAGCCTAGTCCCCTTCCTGTGACGGCTTTTCTTAAAATGCTTTCTAGCTAACTTTTTTCCCTTTCAGCTATTCTTGGTCATTCCACCAATGTGAAGATTGTAGAACTCTCCCTAAATTAAATACTGATTTCCCCCGTTCTCTCACAGAATCACAGACTCTCAGCCTTGAAAGGGGCCTGTGAGATGCTTGGTTCTAGGAGAACTAATGCTGTGATATTTCCTTCATTTACCATTCTTGTCAAAAAAGAAAATGAGATTCTAAGACTCTAAAATATCCTTTTTTGTTCCTATCTATTAAGATCTCAAAACTGATATTTCTTATTAATAAGAAAAAGAAAGAAGGTAGATTTTCTACCCCTCAAATTATCTATTCCTTGAGTCTTTTCATCACATTATTTCTAGAAATAAAGTGATAAAACTGTGTGCCTACCAGAATCTTTAGGAATTTAGGCCAAATTTTCCCAAAGAGTTATTTATATATGAAGTATTAAGAGAGGCACTGGGGACAACTAACATAAATAAAATTTTTCAAGGGCTTAAACAAAGCAATATGTGGAAGAAAAGATGATTCTAGCACCATTAATGAAAAGGAACAGAATGTTGTTTCCTTTTTCTGGTCACAATTGGATCAAGGGACTGCACCTAAATTTAATTTGCTCTGTGCCTCATTACACACATATTAGAACTGCTGCTTGCAGATCTCCAGTGGCTACTTCCCTATCCAAGAATTAAATTTAAAGCTTCTTAGATTATGAAAATAGTTAATAAAAGCATTAGCACGAATTCTGGCTAACTAGTTTAAGAGTTGATTATTTCCAGACCAAGATTTAGGGAAGGGCCCCAAGCATAAAAAGATGCTTATTCTAATTGAAATATAAAATGTTGCTCTGTACCAAAATTTAAAGAGGGGAGGATTCACCATATTTCTAAAGTATATTGTGGGATAGGGAATTAATATTTGATATTGCTTTAGAAAGAGATATATCACTTATTGATCCTCACTTATATAAAGTAGTGCTTCCTCATCCACTTTTAATCATCTCCTTCTTTTGTTTTTTTTCCATGCTATTATTAATTGAGAACACACATACCGACACCTATATGGAAGATTCTTTAGTAAGTTCTCCATAAATAGGAACACACTGGAAAAAATGTATATTCTATCTTCTTTTGTGCTACGACTTAATTTTTATTTGTTAATTAATATTTTTGTCTCTAAGTATATCCATTTAATCAAGTTAGACAAATATGTATCCATCATCTGTAATTTACCAGTAATTATTTTAATATCCTTTTTTAGTACTAACTTAGGTATCAACAAACACATTTCAATAGCCAAAGAACATATACTTCTGTTATGTGTGGTTTTCTTTAAAAACAGATATGCTTCTATCCTCTTTAAAATGTGAACTCCTTGAGAACATAGGTTGTTTTATTTTTTGTTAACATGTTTGTATCCCCATAGCTAAGCACAGTCCCTGACACATAATTGGTGCTTAATAAATACTTATTGACTTGATCTGACTTAAAAAATTATATTAACTAACTAGGAAGTAACAAATTTGCTCTTTTTTGTGTCTGTGTATGTATTTCCATTCCTGATTGTCTGTTGTCCTTCAATCTTAATTTACAATTTTGGTTCCCTCTATAGTTTAAAACTTAGGTTGATTGATTTAGGGAGTAGAGATTCACCATATTTCTAAAATATATTCTGGGATAGAGAATTAACATTTAATACTGTTTTGAAAAGAGATCTTGCCTTAAAAGAGATTATTACTTAAGTAAAAGAACAGAAACTAATTTTTCTTCTGTTTTTTTCTTTCCTACAATAAAAATGCTATGAATATCTTGTCTGTGCCTCAATTCTTTTAATGAGATATCTGGGTCAAAAGATTGATTATAAGCAGAGCAGTGATTTTTCTGGCATAATTCTCAAATGTTTTATGGAAATTGTAGCAATTTACATCCACACCATCATTGTATTACTGCCTTTCAACAGCCTGCCCCAATATGGTTTTCATGTTTTATCATTTCTATTACTTTAACAGGTATTTGAGGTGAAACCTCAGGGTTGTTCAATTGATATTTCTTTTATTAAAAGAATTTGGGGCAATCTTTCACATATAGTTGTTGATAATTTAAAGTTATATTTAAGCTCCCTTTTAAAATTATTCATATCCTTTGACTACTTAACATTTGGAAAATGATTATTGACCTTATGTATTTTTTCCTTTTTTATTTACCAGATATATGCATGGGTAATTTTATAGCACTGACAATTGCCAAGCCTTTTGTTCCAATTTTTCCCCTCCTTCCCCCCACTCCCCTCCCCCAGATGGCAGGTTGACCAATACATGTTATATATGTTAAAGTATATGTTAAATACAATATATGTATACATGTCCAAACAGTCATTTTGCTGTACAAAAAGAATCGAACTTTGAAATAGTGTACAGTTAGCCTGTGAAGGAAATAAAAAATGCATGACCTTATGTATTTATGTCAATTTCATATCCATGGATTATCAAAATTTTATGAACTACTGGTTGCAGTGATTTTGATTATCCTCAATGATAGTTTCTCTTTTCTTCTACTGATGGTATAAAGGCTTTTTACACTTCTTCAAATTATCTATTTTATATTTCATGATCACCACAACTCCTTTTGTTAAAAGAAGTGTCTTTCTACCTATCATTTTGAAAGTTACTTTTTTTACCCTCTATTCTTTAAAAAAATGTGCCTTTTAAAATATTTAGGTTATTTGTTTATTTGGAATTTACCATGGTGTATAGATTATTATGTTGTGGTTTAAAGATTCTACCAAACTTTTTTTCCAGGAGACCTTCCCTCATTAGTTTGTGTACTGAGCACTGGACTACTGCATGCTTGAATTTTGTGGTAGTCCAGTGCTCAGTAAACTCCAGAATACGAACTCTCTTTGTATCTGCAGTATATATTACTGTGTGTGGCATTTAATAAAACATATACTTGATCCAATGCTTGTTTGATTGATTCTGAATCTTGCTTATCGATTTTCTTATATTGACCTACTTATTTTTTTTCAATCACTGCCAACAAATTTTGACTATTACTGATAATACAGTTTGCCCCCTTTGCACCTACTTAGTCATTGTTATTTCCCTTAAAATTCTACTTGTTTTTTATTCATCCAAATTATTTTCTTACAATTTGATTGCATCAAATCAGCAAAATTAGGGAGGATCTTGATTTTTATTGTTTTGTTTTAGACAAACCTTGAAGTTGTATATTTTCTAATTATATAGGTTTTCCTTCATTTCTCTTTAGAATATTTTGTATTTATAATCTCTATATGTCCTTTTGCTCATATTTTTAATATTATCTTTATTTAATATATTCATTCCCCCCTATATCTTATAAATGAAGAACTGAGACCAAATAACATCATATTTTTCGTAAATATAAGATGGGTATTTGAATCTGCATCTCTCCCAATTCCAAGTCCAGCACTCTTTTTGTTTGTAACTCAGCCTCTTTTTCCAGCTTCCAACATTTACTGATTCTCTTAATTATGAAAAAGTCGGGGCAGCTAGGTGGCGCAGTGGATAGAGCACCAGCCTTGAATTCAGGAGGACCCAAATTCAAATCTGGTTTCAGACACTTAACACTTCCTAGCTGTGTGACCCTGGGCAAGTCACCCCAGCCTCAAAAAAAAAAAAAAAAAAATCTATCTATCTATCTATCTATCTATCTATCTATCTATCTATCTATCTATATCTATATATCTATATATCTATATATCTATATATCTATCTATATATATCTATATTATATATATATATATATATATATATATATATATATATATATGAAAAAGTCATTTAACCTCCTTAATCTTTGTGTCTTCATTCTTTGTACATTGTAAACTTTAAAATACTATGGAAATGTGTCATAATTGTTGTTAAGAATTTGAAGCATACCCTACAAGTATAGGAAGATAAGCACTGCTTCTAGATGATAATATAGTTTTGATTATGGTGTAGAATTCTGGGTTCTCACCAGTTAGCTTTGTTAGTAATTGTGCACTTCCAAAGTGTTGTTCCAACAATAAAATGAAATAATGTGTGTCAGGCAAGGGTTCACAGACATTAAAGTGACATCTAAATGTCAGTTTTTAAAGGCCATCACAATAATTTCTATATTAATTTGAAAGAAGGGCATGTGGGATATGAGAGTTTTAGAACAGATAATTTGGTCTTTCCTAACTATGATTACATGGAGTACTGTCTTGTTTTATACTATCTAGAATTGGAATTCCAAACACCAAAATGATTTTCCTGAATAGTAATGTTCACTAGGTTTCATACTACAAGAGTTCATGAGAGAGTGACTGGGTTTATGCTTAATCGAGGTTAGTATGTGATTTATAATCCAGGTGAAAATTTATTTTTTCTGTTCTATATTAGATCTGGGAGGAACGTTATATGAATTTCAAATGAAAGCAGTTTCTTTCTAACTATAATATTTATTCTTTAGTACATTAGAAAGAGATCTGTTATTTCTAAATAACACTGCCACTGATATCATTTTTATTTCTAACTCTCCATCTATTATATTCCATCCATGCAATAGATGATTTTTAAAGGCAAAAAAGGGAGAGGGAATTAGAATAACTAATGAATACAATAAAAAAGTTTGAAAATACATATGCTATCAAATACTTGATAGTAAATCTCTGCAAAAGGGATAGATGGAGAATGTTTTCTCATTTCTTTCAAGCCATTTTTGATGTATGTGTGTCTGTGTCTGTGATTCTTTCCATTTATACTACTTTAATCCCCGAGTAGAAACCAATAGAAAGCTCCATGGATAGTGTTAGCCCTGGAGTCAGTAAGATATGAATTTAAATGTGGGTCTTAAGACACGTGCTAGTTGTGTGATCCCAATCAACTTCATTACTCTTTTTTCAGTTAAGGAAATAGTAAACCACTCCAGTATCCTTCCCTATGGACAGTATCAGCATGCTAGTGAATAGTCAGACAAGATAGAACAAATAATAAGTCATTGTGCATATTGTTTTCTTGGCTCTTGTTTCATTCTGTATCAGTTTAGGTAGCTCTTTCCATGCTTCTCTTTTCCCACCCGATTCATCATTTCTTATAGCACAATAATATTTTACTACAGCTGTGTAACTAGTCATGTATTTAGCCTTTCCCCAGTTAATAGCTATTTTACTTTTTACTTCTTTGCTCTCAAAAAATGACGGAATACACATTTGGGACTCTTTGGGGGACTTATTCATGATCTATTTCAATTATAAGGCTACTAACGGAATCTCTGAGTCAGAGGATATGGAAATTGTAGTCACAATATTTGCATCATTCCAAATGAAAACAGGAATTCTTAAACTGGATCTACCTTTTCTTTCTTTTTTTTTTAATTGACTTGATAACAATATAAGTGGTTTCTTTGTAATCCTCTGTGTATTATTTATATAATTCACAATTTATTCTGAGAATGAATCCATTGATTTCCAAAAAGGCCCTCAATGCAAAAAAGCTTGGGAATCTTTGCTCCACCGGGAGAAGAGAAAGGAATCTTTCAGAGTTCTTATAGAATTCTTAGAGAGAGAAGAAAGTTCATAAACAAAATCAGAATTTTGGAGAAAGGAGGAGGGAACATGGAATCCTACACAGAGGAAAAGGAACTACAAGGGATGGAACACATTCTACAGAAGAGTAGAAGAGTAAAAAATCTCAGCTTTTCCTTCTTTCCTCCTTTTCAGATGCTGACCTTTTTTCAGCTCAGGTTGCATTGCCTCCACTAAGCTTTCCATGTTACTCATGCTCTCTTCTTCCTTAAATTCCCACCACATATCCCACTACCATATAAACTTTGTAAGGGTAAGGGCTGTTTTTTTTTTTTTTAATTTCTATCTTCAGCACCTAGTTGAGTGCTCTGCAGATACTGTACATGAGACTCATTGAATATTAGTAATTTGTTCAATTAAAACTGGCCTTCTTGTATTTCTTTCCTTTTTCCCCCCCAAAGGGTCTACTTCTTTTCAAAAAATCAAACTGAATTATCTCCCTCAGGAAAAGTTTCCTATTTAGTTTGGACTTTTGGTGAATTTTCTGGATGATTCCTTTCTAATCTTTGTTATAACTGAAAAGTATATCATTTTGATGATTGTGTTTGAAAAGTTATGCTACCCATCAAAGGGCCTAGGCTGTGAAATTCACCATTTCTTTAGATCTTGTTAGCTTTGTATCTTAGTTTATAAAAGGAAGTGCAAGGATTGCTTTCTGTGTTTTTCCCTATTCTTAGCCCAAAAGCTTAAAGGGCTGCAGTCTAACAATCTTGCTTCTTTACATATTTCAACGCTAGAATATAATAAAAAGAAGACAGTTGGACTTCTGAGGTACTGGGTTCTGCCATTATTATTACCGATATTGTTATCTATTTGTGTTTCACATCCTCTTTTGTTCGGTGACTTTTGGAACTTTGAAATATAGGAAAGTTAAAAAAAACCAAAAAACTCTATCATCGATCTAGTCACCCTAACTTCTCACCTAGCTTCTGCAAAAGCATTTTTTAATGTTTCTATGCTATTCCCTTCCAAAAATTCTCTGTTTCAATCAATAATTCATCAATCCTGAAGTAGTTAATTCTAGCTTACTTTTTAAAATGTTGGTTTCAACTCATAGGGCCTGTTGTATCAGATCCAACAGCAGTTTGCTCACTACCTAATTTTTTCCCTTCTTATTCCTTTTGCTCTAACTTTATCCAAGACTCTTTTTTTCAAGACTGCCTTTTTCCTGAATGCTAGTTTTTTGTTTTTTTTTCCCCCTAAAATATGTTTACTCTACCTCCATTGATATTTTCTCAAAACCACATATGAAATTTTAGGCTTGTACTCTGATCAAATTACACAAACACAAATACTATACTAAATAAAAAGCAAGCAATTTCTTCTTTTTCTGTGTTTTGGTATTCACTCATTACAATAAGAGACAGAGTTCAGAGACTCCAAATGAACAGAGTTTGAGGAGACTCAGCTACTAGTGAGGAGATGAATTAATAAGGGGAGTAGAGTACAAACCACTGAAGACCATTTCAAGTGTCTCAGATTAGCTTAGTGAGCTGGAACCTTCTGCTTAAATTTCAGATCCAGGCTTTTACCTGAAATAATTAAATTGTCTGCATCTGAATTGTTATTTAAATAGAGTAAATCTTAATGGCTCCAAAGTGGATGTTGTTATTATTTTCATTTTAAAACGAAGAGGTTTTTGATATTGTTTTGTCCAAGGAATAGTTTGATGATGTGTATTCTTTATCTCACTGTAAATAGAGAGTTTGATGCTTTTGTTGTGTCTTATCTATCTCTATTCTCTTCCACCTTCCTTCCCCAAGCCTACAAACACTCTTACTTAGCATAATAACAGTATTTATCTTTTGTAGCATATCCTTTAGGCTGCTTCTTCCATTTCCACCAGCTTTGACAGGCTGGGTTCTCTTAAAGGCAATTAACTACTTCTCTCCTAGGGGTAATCCTGAAAGTATCTGGTGTTTCTATTACTGACTCAGAAGAGCCCATCTGATGTGTTTATCTATTAATTGATTATCAATTAGTATTCAAAATAATCACAATTAAAATGTCCATTATTTTTCATAAACGAGCATTTGTAAAGGTTGTATATATATAGTAAGAGCAGTTAATACAAAATTTCTCCTGAATCAGGGATGCTCCCATGTAAAATCTTTGTGGAGAATGGTAACTCATGTAAGACGACACAGGTGTACACAGCTGCTCTAGTATTCAATATTATTTTAATCTGATCAATTATGAACTTTTCCTTACATGTAACTCTGCTGGAATATGAAGTTTAGCAGCTTTTTAGTCTTGAGGCTGCTTGTTCTTGGCAGATCTTGTTTGTTCTCAAAGTGTCTCTCATCTTCCAATTCAGACTCTACTTTTTACCTACTCCTGTGGACACTGCTAATGACTGATGATGACAAATATTTTGACATTTGAAACTTTACAAGCCATCATCTATTTGAAAGGGGGAAGAGAGAAAGTACTTACTACTCCTTTTCCCTCCCTCCAACAAGGAGAATTCTAGGAATAATCAAAGAAAAGAAAAGCCTGGTCATTCTTTCATATGATTTGCCTCAATTATAACTCAACTATGACTCTCATTAGATTGAAGAATAAGCTTATTCATTCAGACCTACATGATCCCAAAGGGTGGTAGCTTTTGTGATTGAATTATGTGATCAGTTTGATGCAGATCAATGCCCCAACTTATTTATGGAGTCACACAATGCTCATCAGATAATGCTAATCTCTTGTTGACAAAAAACCATTATTCCAAACAGTGGCTTACAACTGATTTCCTGAAATCAATTTGGGGTGTTCATTCAGCTGCTAAAATGGAGTAGAAATATTCCTGATTACAGGAAGTTTAAGAGGTAATTTAAAACCTCATTATTATGCTTTAATAAGTCAGATGGAACATTATGTAATATTATTTTGAAGACTCTGAAGCTGTTTCTTGATAATTGATGCATGAACAGCTGATAAAGATCAGGAGGGGAAATTTTCAATAGCATCAGAAACAGCTGATCTCTCCACATCACTAAGGTAGAGAGCATCAAAAGGACACAAGATAACTAAACTGTTTTCATACTATCCTGTTATTTGTGACCCACTCATATTAGAAGTAAAGTGAAAAAACTTATGTCTTCATTTTATTTAGTGTTTTTGCTTTTCTGCTACTATCTTAAGCAAGACAGATTTTTTTCTTGTTGAAGCAATTCATGACTACATTTGAGTGTAATAGAATATCTTTACTATTATTTTTCACACAGAACCAAAATAACAAGAATCATATCTTTAGGCTTATTTTTCCTTTAGCCTATATTTATTTTTGAAGCATTAAGAGTAAAAGTAATTTTGATGGGAAATTATTTTTTAACATCAGATTCTTCTTTAGAATATATGCCTCAGTTTTGGTGGATATAGGCTATATCTTAGTAATAGTTTGTGATTAGGGCCATTAAAGTAATAATCCAAAAAACTGGATTAAAATTCAATTTAATGTAACAAAATAGTTATTATATGCCTCCTAAACTACCCAGTCTACAAAGACATAACTAGAACAATTCCTGACTTGAAAGAAGCTGTCATAAAACGTTGGCATAAGAAACAAAAAGCAAATTTTGAAGAAAAAATTTATTTTTAAAGGCAGAAACAGCATAAGGGGAATTTTGCAGAAATCAATCAAAAGCTTTCTACATTTCATCTACTGTTTTTAGTAAAGTATTTCAGAAAGGATAGAATGCAAAATTTCATAAATAATTTTCTCCTAAATCATCCTGGAATAAAATTTGAAAGATTTTTGTTTGCTTGCTTAAAGAATTTCAGGCAATCAGTTGTGATTGTGACCAGGATGCTGGGTAATTAGAAGGGGAACTACTTGTTTGCTTCCATTTTTTGTTGTTGTTTGTTTTGTTTTATTTTTTGCAATGCTTTGGCAGCATTAATTTCTAATGAGAATTAAAAACTTCTGACTCTCCCAAAGTTTAATAATTTGAAGAGAAGCAGCAACAATAGTATCTTATCTTTATATGGCACATGTATTACTAACAATATCTCATATTTGCATGGTACTTTATTTGTTGATTCAGAACTCAAACCTAA
The DNA here is from genome assembly GCF_048593235.1 of Sminthopsis crassicaudata. Lineage (NCBI taxonomy): Eukaryota > Metazoa > Chordata > Mammalia > Dasyuromorphia > Dasyuridae > Sminthopsis > Sminthopsis crassicaudata. Next base: position 46,950,373 of record NC_133622.1, read on the forward strand.
TCTGGTTTCAAGTCTAATACAACCAGTTTTCTAACTGTGAAATGAAGGATGATAAAAATAACAAAACCAAGCCTTGTGAAGCAAAATTATATAATTACATTAATTTTCTGGATAATCAGTGGAAAGTCTTTGGCAAAAGAGAAAACATGACTCAAAATTATTATTTCCATTTTTAATAAATTGACTGCAAAAAAATCCTTATTTTTAGCTTATATGTATAATTTTTTCTTTCATTTTCAAAGCTAAAAAAAATTCTCCCAGTATTTCAAAGGAAAGTCAAATTTTCTCATGTCTATATAATCCTATTCCCAGGTACTTGCTCATTTTCACTTTTTTCCCCCCTAAACTTACTTGTATGAGTAGTTCAGGAGCTAAGAAATGATAAGAATGAAAAAACTAGTAGCCTACCTACTAATATTGTATGATCTGAATGATAGGTCACTTGGAGAGGAAGTTTGTATTAAATACTAGTGTAAAGTGTGAATTATTATTAAGTAGTGGTAGAAGAGATTGAAACCCTCAGGCAAAAATTTAGTAAAATAGAGTGGGAAATTGAGTAGTGAGATGAATTTCTATATAAATAACAAGAATAAAGAAAGATTGCAAGTGTTTTTTCTTTCTTTTTAATATTACCTTGAACAAACAAGCTAATAAGTTCTCGAAAGTCATTTTGGCACTATGTATTTACTTAGAATAATTAAATAGCCAATGTGTTCAATACTCACTGGTCAAAGTGAAGAAATCCTAATGATTTTCATTTCAAATACAAGAGATTTTGGTCATTAGTTATGTTGCATCCACTCTGTGTTCTCTGGCTTACAAAAGAATATTCATAGCATCTTTCATTGACATTTGATGTTATTATCACTCTTTTCATACACTATACTGATAAAATACAATGAGATATTATTATATTTAAAGGGTTTGAGTTCTCATATTAGAGATATTTGATATTGATAAGGCTTTATTATAGTCAGACAAGGTAGATTCTGAATAAAAGTTAATTTTTAGGTTTTATTCTGTCTTTGGAGACCTGTCTCTCTATCAGCAATAAGGTCATGTTGTCTTTCCACTGACTTTTGAAAAACTGGTAGTCATTTGTTTGCAACTCTGCATGATGTTTTGCAAAAAAAAAAAAACACAAAATGGAAATACTTCTATAATAATAGAACTAAATAAAGGCACGGCGACAAAGTTTTTCTTCCTTTTAAAAATTTTGTCTTTAGATTTCTAGACCACATTTTCATAAGTATTACCCATGAAGCTTTTCCCATTATAGAAAACTGCTGTGTTGAATGTTGGTACTTCACTTTCTGTCACAGCATCTCTCCTTTGAATTGAAGGCACGAGCAAATAGCTCTGTTCAGTGGACCAGCTGAGATTATATAGCAGGTTGAGCACTAACCAGACTCCAGATACTCAAATAATTAGAATTTAAGCTTTCAATAACCCTTTACTTTATTAGTGACCCCTGAAGAATAAAGCAGTGCAGATGTACTTTAAATTCCCATGAGATTTCATTTCATAATTTAAATTCCTCATGAGAAGTAAATCTAGGTATATGCAGAGTAAATTTCAAAAGGTTTAGTTGACAGAACTCCAGCAGTGTCCTTTGTGGAAGAGGGGATTGTGCATTTGCACCTAAGTGATCCAGACATGCTGGGGTTCAGGACACAGAGTAGGGGACTCAGTTGATGGAGAGTATCCAATCATCTTTAAGAAATAACCTGACCACTCAAGGTAATTTTAAAATGTTTTAAAATTTGAATCAAAAGGAAAAAAAAAAAGGAAAGGAAACTTGGCTATTCTGTATAAATTTCCTTTGTGAAGTAGAAGGGACCACTATTTTCCCAGTCAACCAGAATAACTTTTGTCATTCTTATTTTCTCGATCTCATTAAGGACACATCCAACCTTGTCACTTTTCCCCCCTACTTTCCCACACCTCTTCTATATATTTTATGGCCATCTTAAACTCAATTGGAATTTATTATGTTTCTCACCAAATCCTCCACTATTCCTAACTTGGCTATTACTTTTCAGTAATCCGGATTCACAACCTCCATGGCGTTTTTGACTTATGAGACCCTCTTTCAATCTATTGCCAAGGTCTGTCCATGTTATCTTGGAAATATTTCTCACATATACCCTCTTCTCTTTTTTAATGTTGCCCCCACCTTGAAATAATCGCTCATTGCCTCTTGCCTGGAGATTACTGCAATAATTTATTGACTGATCTTCCTACCACAGACTTTTCCCCAAACCAGTCCATCATCCACTCAGCTGTCAAAGTGATCTTTCTAAATTACAAGTCTAACAATTTCATTCCCATGCCCAATAAAATCCAGCGACTCCCTATCCCCTCCACAACCAAATATACTATATTCTATTTGGCATTCAAAAACCTTGATAAGCAATCTTCTCCCTCTTTTCCTATACTTTAAACCTTCTCCCCACATATTCTGTGATCCAGTTACACCAGTCTTTTTGTTTTGCCTTCTCTTAGCTTCTCCTGCCCTCTTCAAGTCCTAGTTAAAAACCTTACAATCTATAGAAAGACTTTCTTACTGCTACTTCTTCATTTCCAATTTATCCTGCATATAGTGTGTTTGTAGTACATGGTTGTTTGCATGTTTTACCCACCCCACCGGACTTCAAGCTTTTTCAAAATAGGGTCTTTTACACTTTTACAGTTGAAAGGGGTCAAAAAGTTAACTTTACCAGGATAAGAAAGATCTAGTTAGACAAAAGTCCATTTGCAAAGTAAGTTAGGGCTTTTAATGGACTGAACTTCAACATGTATTGATAAGATAGTCAGCCAAGAAAGCTAATGAGCTCTTTGGCTGTATTAAGGGAATCTTAGTGTCTAGGATATTTTAGAAAGAAGATTTATAATCTGAAGGAAAGTGGCCAAGATAGTGAAAGACCTCATGATCAGATTATGTGAGATCTAGTTAAAAGAATATGGCCTAGAAAAGAGGAAACTTTGAAAGTAAGAAATGCTATGTGTTTTCAGCTATTTGAAAGGATGTTATATGAAAAAAGACAAAAAATTTAGCAGATAAGCAGACCTCAAAAACCATGGGTAAAAGTTGCAAAAAGGCAAACTTCAAGGAAAATCCTTCCAAGAATTTACAACTGTCCTAAAGTAGGAGTAGATGACCAAAATTTTTCATCTAACTCTTAGAATATGATATTCTGATTCTGAATTAAACGTGAATTTGACTCTACAAGATCTAAGGTTAAAAAAAGAAGAAGAAGAAGAAACATATTTTTAATTCTGTGAGTAGGAAATTCAGATGAGGAATTACTCATAATGGGTCATTTGTGGAAAAGTCAATTAATAAATGTAGTGAAATTAAACTATTACCTAGTATTTTGTATGACTCTATACCTAAAATCATGTAGAAGTAACTGACCTTTTTCTCCATTATGTTTTCAGCATAGTGATGCAGTCCATGACCTCCTTCTAGATGTGATTACATGGGTTGGAATTCTCCTGTCCCTGGTTTGTCTCCTGATCTGCATCTTCACCTTCTGCTTTTTCCGTGGCCTTCAGAGTGACCGTAACACCATCCATAAAAATCTCTGCATCAGCCTCTTTGTGGCTGAGCTACTCTTTTTGATTGGCATCAACCGAACTGACCAACCAGTAAGACACTTGGAATAGCATTATTGGGATTGTATATTCTTATTTTAATTGAATTACCTCAGTTTCATTCACTTCAGTTTACTTAAAAAACCAGCAACAGCAAGCTCTGAAATTTTTAGGAAAACTCAAGGAGGAGAGAACAGAAAAGATTAGATTTGGCCAATTATCTGATTTCCATTAGACCTTTACTGATATTTTAGGATTCAGTACATGTTTGCTCTCATGCATACAAGAGCTTCTAAAAGGGATGTGGAAGGGAAAAGGATTTTTAAAACATGTAAAATTTAGGAGACTTAAAAACGATGGATTCACTTAATGCTGTTCTCTAATATATATGTCGATATGTATGGAATGTTTTACAGTAAATGGAGTTGTATTTATGACTGATTACACATTCATGATTAATGATGGGCATACATATAATCATAGTCATTATACTTTTAATTAACTATCCCATATAAATGAGACAGCTTTCCCCAGGAAAATGTATACATATGAATAAGCAATCAAAATATATATTTTTTTAAAGTTCTGAAATGCTTCTCTCCCTCTTCTTGATCCCCATAATACAGAGCATTCTAGTTTTGATCACAAAAATTCATAGTTGAGATTTTAAGTATAAAAAGCAAGAAATGAAAAATTGCGTTCTTTCTCTCAGAACTCATTATTGCACTCTCTTAATAACGTGTGTTTAAAATGCTATATGATTTCCTTTGAATTTTATATATGCTGAGCCTACACATAATAACACAATATGGTGGATACCATCTTCACCCGAATATTGACAAATAGCTGATTGTTGAAAACCACTTTCAAAGAAATTGAGTGTCATGAAAAATTAGGGAGACATGATTGGGTCTGACTAGTTTGCCACCTGTGATTCTACTACTCTGTTTTTTGCTAAGTAGAACCTAGCCTTCCCAAGCTCTATAAATTTTTTTTTCCCTACCAGTTCCCTTTAGCATTTATCTGCTTAGTTGTTTTTTTTCCCCCTTCCAGACATGAATATAAGAGAAGAAGAAATACAAGCTTATATAATAATGATTTTTAATAAAATGTACTATCTCTTTTAGATAAGATATTTGCATTTTAGGTGATAAGCTTAGATTAGTACTGGGCACAATAATATCATGAAAATCAAAATTAAAAGAGCCTTAGGAGCCCTTTATATTCACAAGTAGACATAAATGCTTTTATAAGCATAATCCCAGTAACCCCTGAAAGACTGTATGAATTGTGGCTATATATTACTTATTTTAATATCCCCCCCCGAATTTGTCTTTTCATAACCCGAGTAAATCAGCCACTATTAGAGTCTGCTATAATTATCAGACTGTGGCAAACAGTACCCTAAAGTATTGTCATAACCTATCAAAATCAAAAGCCTCTAAGGAGAAAGGGTACAGATGTCCCAGTTTCACTCATTTTGTCTACACCTGAGGTTCCTAATTCTAGGCTAGACCTTGTTGAGGGAACCAGGTAGAAGATGATTTTGCTAGGCTGGGTTCCAAGACTTTTCCTTTGGGTTCTAGTCAGCCTGTCCTATCTTTGCAATGACAGCTATATCATCTCCTCCTCCTCCTCCTCATCATCATCCTCATTACCATTTATATAATACTCTGGGGTTTTCAAATCACTTTACAACATTTATCTCATTTTATTCTCAAACAAGAGGTAGATGCCATCATTATCCTCATTTTAAAGATGTGGAAACTGAGGCAGAGATAAGTGTTTTTCCCAGATAGCTAAAAAGTGTCTGCAGCTGGAATCCTAAAAATTTCATTTTCTTTCTGACCCATTCTATCTCCATGGCAACACCTATAGTATACTTGCTGATCATTAGTTAAAACCACTTTTTAAATAAAATAACTTTTTACCTCTTATTTTAACTGATCCCTAGAGTGATCACTGGAAGCACCATAATGGCCACCTATTAATGTCTTTTGAGCTGTCTCAGCTGGGCACACCCTTCCACTAAGCCCTAAATCATCAATTGACTTTCTTTAACCAACTTATGTCTTTTGTTAGAATTTAGATCAAGCTCTTGTTCTTGGTGCTTCAGCTGTCAATTCTTTTGCAGATGTAGAATAATGGATCTATTTTAGGCTTAATGAACATGTCCCTTCCCTAGCTCTATCTTTTAATCCCACACATTTTCTTAAGTTTGATCTGATGACCTATTTCCCAGGTACTATTCCTCTTCCAGGGGCTTCATTAGATTATCACAGATATTTTAAATATTTAGAAGCTTCAAGGACACATCTGTTTCATTCTAGTCTTTTTCTCTGTGGATGGACAGCAGGTTTCAGAAATCAGACACCAACCTTTTTTTTTATTACTCCCTTGTCATAATGTTTTTCCAAAATTTACTTTCATTTTTAAAACTACAAGTCATAAAATAGTTTATGTTACATGCAGTGAGAATAAGTCAATTATTTGAAATTCATTTTCAGTATCTATTTTTAAAGCTTTACCTAGATCTGCCCACTCTTAAATATGTGTATATATGTATGAGAAAACTTGAAAATCTCTCCCTACATACATATACACACACATACACATATATGTGTATGTGTGCGTGTATTCATATATGTACACACACATTGTAAAGCTATAACAATATTCTACTTTGTATTATATATTATCTATATGCCCCATTTCATATATGTGACATATATGTTTTGCCTCCCTATAAATCGTGTATCTGATTTATTCCTTAGATTGCCTGTGCAGTCTTTGCTGCGCTCTTACATTTCTTCTTCTTGGCTGCCTTCACTTGGATGTTCCTGGAAGGAGTGCAACTCTATATCATGTTGGTGGAGGTTTTCGAGAGTGAACACTCCCGCAGAAAATACTTCTATTTGGTTGGCTACGGGATGCCAGCACTCATTGTTGCTGTGTCAGCAGCAGTAGACTACAGGAGTTACGGGACAGATAAAGTGTGAGTTTGCTTTCCTCTGACCCCCTTTCTTTTTATGGCTTCTTGAAATAAAACTTTGAGGGCTTCCTAGGGACCAACGACTTTAAATTGTTTCAGAACTGTAAATGAAGAAACTAGAGTGACAAGTTTCATAATTAAATTAGTACACTTGAGCACTTGCCCATTTTTTAAAACTCTAAAGTAAAAGGCTCAGAATATTTCCCACAATTCATTTTGACTCTGATTAAAACAAATATAACATTCTCCAGCCACACCTCTTTTCTCATTTTCCATCTTCTTTCTCCATATTCCTCATTTTAATAAGCATAAAAATAGAATGAATGAATTTTAGAATGATTTGACAAACCTTTTTGCTACTTTAAAACTATATAATGGCAATTTGCAAATAAAAAATTCTATTTAGAAATACAAGGCTCTGATGGAGAAGGGACGGGAGGATGACAGAGAAGTGTTACCATTTATTCCGTTAATATAGTTCAATACAACTCACACCAAAAGAATGCAGGAGAGTAAGTAGATGGCCACAGCATCAGGAAGGCTAGGATTCAATATCTAATTCTGAATCATTCCGACCGTGAGACCATTGACAAGTCCCTTAAATTATCACTGCATATCCCTGGCAACCCTCCAAGAGTACAAATTGCAGAAGTTATGTATTTGCATCAGTAAAAAGGAATTTTTCTTTCAATTTCCTATACTAATATAATCTGTTTGTCCCCCCAAAAGATAGTGATAATAAACTAGGTCATAATTATAGAATTTTTGCTTACAATCACTGAAACATAACATTGAGCTAACAAAATTTCAGAAATATTTTAATAGATGACACCATACCAATCATAATCTCCAAGTCTCAAATCTTCCACTTTTTGTGGAACAAAAGTTTTCAAATTATAAGGACATATCAAATGAAATCAAATCATATGGGAACAAGATGAAGTATATATCATTCTTATTATCCTGTCTGCTACTGGAATTTTCCCAAGTATACTTTCTATGAAGCCAAAGGAGATAAACTCATATCCTAATACTTTTATTTAATCACAAAAAAAGTTATTTTTTCCAAATCTCCATGTCAATAGAACATTAAATGTAAACTGATAATAACAACTGAATGACTTTTCTGAAGTCCATTTCTATCTGAATGCCAATAAATAAGTTGAGAATGATTTTTTTTTGTAATCTAAATAATGATAATGTCCTCAGACTTTTTTTTATTAGAACATTATTCTTTTGAAAACATTGGAGGGAGCAGATAATACTGATCCTGAAGAAGAAGAAAGTAACAGATTGGCTTGGGATAATATTCATATGTCATTGTTAATATTCATTCAGCATTCACCATGAGCAAAGTGTATAGAAGAAATGGCAAATTCATGTATTTTTTAAGTCTGCTGAAATTTTGCTGTATCCCTTTTCAGAAAGCAGGGAATTATAGCCTTTGTCTAAAGGACAAAGAGAACTAACTATGGGACACGACCATATTATGGCTACGATATCTGTATTTTCCTGGAGAAATACAGTGAAATTTTTAAATCCAAGATACAGGAGTGGAAAGGGTGTTAAGGAAGTCCAGAAGAGAGGATGTGGCTTGATATACTTGGAATTAATGCTCTGCTGGGCTCAGATTCTAGTTTTGACAATTATTAAATTTATAATCCTGAGCAAGTTGTCCTGGCCTTGCTTTTACAGATGTTTTCCCATCTGTAAAATAGGGATAATAATTGGGTTTTCTTCTTCACAATACTGTCGCAAAAGAAGACCTCTATAACTTCAAAGTTCTATGTGATAAATCTGTTGAATTGTTGGGGAGAGGAAATGTAGAAGGTTATCCACAGACAAAGTAACATTCTTAAAAGAACTAAAGAACATGATATAACATGAAATTATAATGAAACTCTACCTGCTTTCAAATACATTTCACTCTTTAACTTCTTGGCCATTATCTTTAACCTTTTCTATCTTTTCCTCTGCAAACTATGTACTAGATTTTCTGCTTCTAGTCCAAGGTCCTAGTATATCAGATTTTAGTAGCAAATGTCAGTTATTTACCACTTTAAGATTAGCACTACTTTACAGTTATCATTTGATACTTCTAACAATAATGCTCAGAGAAAGTTACTTACAGATATGATTATCCCCATTTTATACATGAGAAAATTGGGTTTCTGAAACTTTTAGTGTCTTTCCCACCATCATATAACTAGTAAAAGTCATTCAGAAACATAACAGAAGCACACTCCAATTCTACTGCTCATCTCATTTCCTCATGTGTTTTTTTTTTCCAAGTCATTTGAATTGTTTTCTCTTTAGTCATTTTTTTTTCTATCAAAAAAACTTTTCCTGGAGGATAGAAAGTTAGACATTTGTAGGCAATCAATCATTTCCAGTCTTTTGACATGTTTAAAACTTGGCCATCATTGCCTTAATATCCTACTCTCTAGCTAGTTGGTCTCTCTTCACATAGTTAAGGCTCTGTTGGAATTGGAATTAATTTATTTCCCAGCCTAAAGTTAAAACAAAACTTTAAAAACAGCTCACTTTGACCATTATAATTTCTCCTCAAATAAGGGGCAAAATAGATTTAAGAGAAAGGGAGGCAGGGATGGAGGAAGTGGGGGTTGGGGGGAGAGAGACAGAGATAAGAGATACACAGAGAGAATAACATTAACATTATCAGAGGCAGTCATATAGAATTTAGCAATCCAATTATTTGTCACAAATTCATTGTCAATAAATTGTCAGCAAAAAAGATGTTCTGAATAAATGAAAAACAATTTAAGTTTTTGTTCTTTGGGATTTTAGCCATCACTGCTTTCTTCTCTGAATTTTGTTGATGCTCCTATATTACAAACAGGTGAAAAAAGGGAATTATTCAGAATCTCAGTCAAATATGTTTAGTTAAAAAGCTGAATTGAATGGACTGTGTTTTCATCAAAGATCTAAGAAGGTTATTTACTTAGAAGAAAAATAAGGCCAGTGAATTTTAAAATGTTATTTAAATATTTTCTTTGAAGTTGTATGCTATTTTCCCTTTTTTCTCTTTACTTTCCCCCTTTCTTCCTCTGCCCCCACCATTAAACCTATATATGTACTCCTGATTCCTCTTTTTCATATTTTTTTCCCAACTGCCATGTGGAATTTTCTATTCTCTTCTCGCCATATGGCTCTGTTTCTTATTTCAGTCTCCAATTTCCATGTCCCCTCATTAATATTATCTTCTTATGTTCTTTTGTTATTTTTCAGACAGATATGCCAGTTCCATGCCCTAATATATGCTCTGATCTTTCCTAACTCAAAGTAATTTTTTTTCAGCCAACATTTAGTGAACTCCTGTTAGTACTGTTACTAAAACATTTGTGGTCTAGGAGGTTATTGTGTATTTTAAGAATTTAATGACTATGCTCTTTTTTTCTTTCTGTTTTGAATTGTGTGACTCATAAACAGAACATTCAACACAAAGCCTTTTAAGCTGGATACAATGAAAATTTTTTTTTTCATTTTGTAAAACCCTATTAGATTAAGTTGAGTATTATTCTTTATATCTTTCTGTCTTTTGAACTTGGTTTTCCTGTCCAATGGACTTAATTGTGCTTCATCATATTAATGATGATGCTATTTCATTTCTGAAACCCTTAATAATAATTTATGTCTTCAGGAAGGGAGTGAATCATCCAAGAGGATATAGCTAAGATTCAGATAGGAGGGAGTTTTGGTTAAGCAGGTGGGATAAATGGTACTTTGATGTAGAGATAGGTAGCTCTCTTCCATCTGGCTGATGGATGGTGATGTATTTCTCAGTGTAATACTATTAGCTCAGTTGAGCTGATTATTATGTGCAAGGAATGAAACATAAAGCATGCATAATTTGATTTTGAGAAGGTGCTTAGTTTATCATCAATTTGTAATGCAGGCAGAAGATTTTTTCCCCTATTTTTAATATTTGCTTAAATAAGGCTTTTAGGATTACTGACATTATAGAATTCATTTTAGAATAACATTTGTTCACAATAATCAAATCTCAAAAAAGATCAACATAGGAACTCAATGTAGTCATTATTTTTAATCCTCTGTTAATCAACCACATGTCCAAATTATACTGTGGAAAATATCCATTTGTTTTCATTTAGTTTATTTGTTTTTCATGTATTTTAGTGTCATCCCTTCATCTCTCTTGCTATATCATGCATCTTGACACCCAGAAATAATCACTCCATACTGATATTATCATAAGTTTAATTATAGCAAAGACTGGTATTGATTTTTAGCACTTGTTTAGACTGGATAGATTTGGAAAATAAGTACTAATCATTTTGGTTATATGATTTAAAACTAATCAGGACCTCTGAATGTTGATTACCCTTCCCTACCATTACCTAAAATGCAGAATAGTTTTAGATCAGAAAGATTCACATTTTTGTTGTATCATTTTCTCCAACCTATGTTAAATGTACCAAAACAAAGACCAAAGACTCCAGGTGTGATGAGGCAGGGGATCCAAAGCTGCAGAATGGCCTATGCTTTAAAAGTGGTGCTGGAAAAACTGATAATGGTTTTCAGATAGAAATATGTTGGGTCATGAACATTTATGACAGTTCAGACCTTCTTTGAGCAATGTAAGAAAATTCAAGCTCTTAAAAATAATTGAAAGCAAGTTTTATGATCTAATAGTAGAAATAAATCATCAATTGGGTCTTAAATTTAGTTTTAGCCTTTCTGGTTCAGTTGCATAAAAGAAAGATGCACAGGTCTGAGAGGGTTAGCTTCACCTTTACGGTTTCTCCATTTTAAAAGTCCCTAGTCGTTTTGTCACTTTAACAAGGCCTTCTCTTATTTATTATAAATATTTTGCTAGAAAGAGGTGCTGAGTAGACATTGGAAAAAGCTTTAAACAATTTCTAATATCTTAACAATGAAATTCTAAGTGATACTGTTTAACCAAGCTCTACAATAATGTTCTTGTGGACATTCATATAAGCAGACGTGTAATATACACAATAACTAAATAATTAAATATTTCTCTACATTCTCAAAAAACATCATTTTCATTTTGAGAACTTTTTTCCAAGAATATTAATATTCCATTGTATTTTTTATCCTTTCTCAGGACTCAAGAGACCAGTGGATAAAACACGTACCTTAATTAGGCATATTAGCATGGGTATTTGTTTACAGCTTAGCCATTAGTAAAAATACCCATATTTTAAAAAAATATTATTTAACAACCCAGTAATTGTGAATTGGCAGAAAAGCCAAATTGTGAATTCCTCATCTCACTGAGCTCTCAATTATGGGTGTAGAATTTCATGTGTGATTATAGACACATTTACTTGAACAGTTTTGTTAATTTTTTCTTTGATTTTTTTTCTTTTTCTTTCCTTCTTAAAGGCAGATAAATTGGGGACAGAAAAAAGAGAATTTAGAAAAAGTGTCACAAAAATGCAAATCTGTTAAATAATGACTATCAGAATGATTATACCTCATAGCAATGAACTTTACCAATTAGCACAAAAGCTCAGCAGGACACATGGATTCAAACCCTATCTTCATCCCTAATTCCCTGTATGACTTCATTTAGACAAATAAAAATGAGGTTGTTTTAATGCACTTTGGGGCTCCAGCAATCTTGCATCAAATTTTTTTTCTTTAATATATTCTCTGAGTAGTAACCTAAAAAAATAATGGACATAGAATATAAACATGTTATTCAAACAGCATGGTGTAGTACTGGATTTAGAGGCAGGGGTCCTGGTTCTGAAATATGGCATTGCTATTTGCAACCTTTATGATCTCAGGCAGGTCATTTTTTTTTCCATTTTGGGCATCAATTTTATTTATAAAATAAGAAGAATTCCCTAAGTAATAATATTAGTTTAGTATTCACATAGATCTTTTAAGATTTGTAAAGCTCCTTATAAATATCTCATTTTATCTTGGCAATAACTTGGGAGGTAGGTGCTATTATTATTCCCATTTTGCATATAAGGAAACTGAGATACATAGAGGTTAAGGGATTTGTTTAGGATCATACAGCTAATGTGTTTAAGCAATATTCTTAGATAGATTTTCCAGATTACATGTCTAGAATGCTATACCATAGTGTCATCTGGCTTCCCTAAATGATCTAGGAAGTTCTTTCCAATTCTTAGCTTGTGATCCCATGTTCTATAAGTTTTCTTTCTCGAATTTGACAAGAGTAGTATTTATTTGGTAGACAAGCTACACGTCTAAAATATACTTCCTCCTATACTGAAATTTATTATGTTGAGCAGAGTAGATCAGTTTTCACAGCTGATCATTCTTGCAGTATTGCTGATACCATATAGATCTTCATTCAGCTTCAACTGAAGTCTTCCCAGATTTTTTTAAAAAGCCTCCTGCTCATCATTTCTTATAGCATAATGTTATTCCATCAAAAGCATATACCACTCCTTCAGTTATTCCACAACTCAATTTCCAATTCTTTTCCACCTTAAAAAGAGCTTCTGTAAACATTTATAGGTTCTTTTACTTTGTCTTTGATTTCTTTAACATATGAACCTACTAATGGTATTGCTGGGTCAAAGTGTATATATCATTTTATAGCCCTTTCTGCATTGTTCTAAATTTGGAGCAGTTCACAACTCCACCAACAATGCATTTCAAAGCACTTATTTTTGAATTATAATTAGTTTATTAATTACACTGGCACTCTCCTGTTATCTATCTTGTTCTTGCCTTAATTAAATAAAATTGCCTTTTAGTCAGTTATATTAATATAGTTTATATTCAAATTAGAGCATCTCATTTAAGTGGAGCAAGAGGAAAATCTAATTTTTAAGTATGAGTTGTAAGAGATACGTGAAGACAGAAATAAAACAAACATAAAACAATCTATTTCATTTTTTAAAAAATTTTAAACCTTTCAATTAAACATAGCTATGAAATTAGGCATTTGACATATCTCTGTTTCTATCCTTGTCTCCACCAACACAGACAAGAAAATTATTTTAATTTTCTTGCACATAGTTATTAAATAAATAATGAATGGAAGTGTTTAGGTGTTAAAATGGCTTCCTAATTGGGGAAAGGTGAATTGGGGTCATATTCTATGTACAAATTTGTTTGTGTTTACATATATCCATAGTCACATGTATATATGTTTATATTTAAACATGCATGTGTATATATTGCATTTTATTTATATATTTTATATAGCTTATACTGAATATGTGATTTCATTTTTTCATTGGCCTAATGAATTCTTGGTGAGAAAAAAATCCTGATGTCAATACAAATTAGCACCTGTTCTGAAAATTATAGGTTTTTAGAGTTGCCTGAGGGCAATGAGAATAACAAAAATGATAATAATAATAAGCACATCATATGTAAGACAATATTTGCAAAGAATTTTGCAAAACATAATCTTATTCTTTGTTAACAACAACCTTGAGAGATATGTGCTATTATGTGGCCCGGGGCACTTTTTGTCCACTATAACACAGTTTTTTGATTTTGTTTTGTTTTAAACACATAGATATGGATATATATGTGTTCATTCTACAGCTTCCTGTCTCATAAAATTTCCTATAAAGGCAACTAAAAACTTAATAGGTATAAAAGACAACCATAGTTTGTTTGTTTTTTTTTAATCAATGCATATCCACATATTTTGTTTTCTTTTTTAAATTTTCATGGCTCCGTGATTTTGTCACAGTGAAAAATTCCTCTACCAATAAGAATCAGAACCTCATGACTTATTCAAGGTTTATGATCAAAATATCCACCAGACGGCAGACTTCTGGTGAATGTTCCTTTCAGAGTTCAGATAGTTTGGTCCTTGCACTAGTTCATTCTTAGGACCTCTCTAGTTTCATTAAACTTTCCAGGCTGAACAAGGACATTCTTTGGTCCCTTTCATTCCATGTTGCAGAGTAGAACCTAAGTGGAGGGATATATATTTGTGTGTGCAAATTCATCTTATATAAATATATATTTATGGTTATAAAAGTGACGGAGGTATATTTATATCTGTCCCAGAGAAAAATAAGGTTATAATGTTACATTTAAGAAAACAAAAGCTCCTATCAAGAATATATTAAATCACCTTTTTATAAATGTTATGGTTTACCCCTATTTATTTTATATATCACCATATATGTCTATATTGTTGTCTTTGAGGGCTGGGAGTATGGATTTTTTTTACCCTGGTGCTTAGAACAATGCCTATAAAGAGTTTAGCACAGTTTCAGTATTTTTCCTCCACCACCACCCCCAAAAATAAAACAAAACTTTTGACATTACAAGAATATTTCACTGTGAGTAGAAGAAAACTAAGCAATCAGAAAAAGGCAGTTCAAAAGGATTGCCTACTAATATTAGGAATAAGAAGCCAAAGTTTTTGGTAATATTAACATAAAAGCATTATGAAACAAATTGTTCAGATAGTGTTTATTTGAATTTTGAGTTTTAATTGAGAATTAATCTAACTGAATTTGTTGATAAAGACTTCAACAATAAAAATCATGTAGATTTTGACGTTCTTTTCTCATAGTAAAGAAAATTTTTAAAATTCTTTGAAAAAACCCTCAATGATCACTTTAATAGACAACAGGAAATATTGAACTCGGGAATTTAATGCAGGAATTCTCTGCTAATGGATCCTTTCTGTTCTTTCCACTTTCCCCATCTAGTAAATGCAAAGCACATAAAAGTGAAAGTAACTTGAGAGGGAATATCTACTTGGGAACTGCTAAGCCCCCAATGTGACTGCCTTTCTTTGGACTCAAAAGTTGTATCAGATGAGTCTTTGATGTATGTGATATTATCTAAAATTGAAAGGTTACCCATGTTTCTTCAATTAAATACATCAAATAGTCAGGATTCATTCAATTTATCAGCTTTAAAGTAGTCCAAGAAAAATCAAAGTCATATGTACATTTTTTTTAAAAGGAATTTATATACCTTTTTCATCTTTGTTGTCATAAAGATGATAAACACAATTCTGTAAAGATATGTCTATTTTTTAAAACTAGAATATTATTAATAAAGAAATAGCTTGACCTGTCATTATTCTGATTCATCTATAAATCATTTCTTCTAAAAATGGCAATTAGCATTCTGATTTGAAGAAATTTGAAGACAAATCTGGTAAAAATAAGTCTTTGGTCATTTGTAATTAGGACTAATATGTGTGAACAGTATGATAACGTACAGGTGCTTATAGTTGTGACACCATATATTGCTATCTCCATACATTGCTATCTCCATACATTACTAAATATTTTAAACTGTACCTGTACCGTAGTATCATTGCCTATTAGCAATCACTGTCTGAATGTGCCTACCAGTGGAATAAATGCATTTTGCTATTCTTTTCACATATAGAACTGACTGTACCTTAGAGCCAAGGTGGGTTTATTATACACAGTAGCACAGTGATCTGGGGCGGGAGTCATTCAAACTTGTAAGTACTTGATGAGAGAGAGAATAGATGCAAGAGCCTCTACAAGTCAGCATGTGGCCAAAAACAACAGCAGGTGTGACCATATGGCAATCAAAGTAAACTCGAATTTTTGCCACATTGCCTTCCAGGAGATAGTAAAACTCAGAGTACTCAGAAAAAAGCAATTTACTTTGTATATTTAAATTTTTCCCTCTTCATCCACTCAATTCAGACAAGGAACAAGCTCTTATCCCCGCTGAACTTCTTGGCAGATGTTTATGGTTTTTGAAGTTACAATAGAATCTTAAGCCTATTGTATGAAACAAAATTTTCAAAGAATTCTCTTGAGAATGAAAATAATATTCTCAAGTACAATGCCAGTTTCATGATCGGCAGAAAGTCATACACAAAAAAGTAAAGTTACCAATTTTATTTCAGAATAAAATATTCGATAAACTAAATGATAGTCTCATTAAATAAAAGCTCAGACATAAGTACAAGGACTTTATTTTATTTTAGTCAAACACTGGATAATCTGAAAAGACCCATTTAAAATATAGGTGAAAAAATTACTAAAGGAAAATAAAATATGCATATGTTTGTGTATATATATGTTAATTGTTTGGAGGCTAAATTTTTTCTCCCTGCAATATTATAAAGTACATCTTTCCATTTTAACTCATTACTTTAAAATACAGCTGAACTAAACTAATAATAATATTCTTTAGCACTACTCCTAGCCCTGTTTATTTCTATGGTTTAACTACATAATAGAGGAGAACAACTGAGGAAGTAATCTTTTAGCCTTCCTATTTTAAAGGGGGGAAAATGAACATTTCACTCCAATTGTAGAGGTTGTGGTTACAGCCTTAGCTTGTGAGAAGGGAGCTTGGTAGTAACAGAGAGAGAATCAGAGAACTTCAGAGTTGGAAGCGAATGTAGAGGCTATCCATTCTGATTACTACCGGAAGCATCCCACCTACAATATCCATGACATTAATGCTCACTCAGCAACTGCTCAAGGGATGGGGACAGACCTTAGAAGGCAACACATGATGAACTGATATTAGTAAGGCTACATCCTGCTGTGTAGAAACTATTCCTATATAAATGAGGTCATGTATGCACTGATGTATTAAAGGAAGAAGTAATTGATAGAGAGTTCTTTCCTTCCTACATGTTCTATTGGACTAAGTCCTCAAGCAGAACAAAGTATATCCCCTATTCCACATGATAACCTTCAGATATTTGAACACAGCAATTATATACTCCCATTCCCCCAAGTTTTTCTCTTCTATAGATTCAATAAACTCACTTCATAGGATCATAAATTTACAGCTAGAATAGACCTTAGGGATTGTATAATCCTGCATATTCTTTTAGCAGATAACGAACAAAAACCCTGAGAGGTTAAATGATTTGTTCAAGCTGTAAGTAGTGGAATCAGAGTTTTTACTCAGTTCCATAGTCAGCCTGCTTTCCATAACGCTGCCTTTCCTTTCCTTTTACTAATTCTCACATGATTTCGCTTTGAATCCCTTCACCATCTTGTTTTTCCTTCCACTGGAACGATTCATCTCATCAGTGTTCTAACAATGTATTAGGGGCTAGATCTTTCCTATAACTGAACCCAATATTCCAGTTGTGGTCTAGCTATATGTAGCTCCATCTCCTTTTCCATTGCTGGTAGTGACTAGTCTCCCATTTATAGTGAAAAGAGATTAGGTAAAACATTCGCAAGGACCTCTGGAGAAGAGACAAGAAAAATGTGCAGTGGAAAAAACATTGGATCTAGAGACAGAGGATTTATTCAAAACATATTTCTGTCACTTACTACATGGATGATGTTGAGTGTGTTATTAGGACTTCAGTTTTCTCATCTGTAAAAATCTCATTTCCTGCTCACAATTTATGATCCTAGAACCTCTTTCTGATTTAGATCAACCATCCACATGCAGAAAACATTTGTAAATCATGGCATCATAAAACCAGAATGCACCTTGCTGATTGTCTATTGTTCTTATTTTCTAGAAAAGGAAACTGAGACCCACAGAGACAGTTTAAATTTGGAATCTGTAATTGCAGCACAAAAGAATACAGAATATCTAGTTTGAGTTATGCTTGTTAAAAAAATCAATTATAAAAAGTATTGCTCAAAATTCTAATCTTGAAGCTTAAAAAAACACCCATACATATTTTTTTCTTATTCACACAAACTTGGAGCTATTATCTTCACTTGTAGTTTCACCATTTCTCCCTATCCCTCTTCATAGTAGTTATATTTATGGTGATAACCCTGATCTAGATCTGTATGTTTAGTTATGCATGTATAGGTACATATAAGTAGTATGTTTCTTAATGAATTGAATTATTTTGAATTATTTTCATCATCACATTGGGCTTAGGAGCCATGAAGTTTTAATCCTGTGTTTTTAATAAACTGATATATTAAAAACCAACAACTAGTTGTTGACTGAATATTAACTAGATTCCTTTCTTAGTTGTTATTGTGATCTAAAATATGATTTTTTATACTTCTATATCACTTGGCTTTAGAAAAAAATGGGCTTTTTGTTGTTTTACAATTATATCAGTACTAAACATTTGGTGCTTTTTTTTCTGTTGATCCCACTTGCCAGACTACTAATTAATGTTTACCGTTTTAGTTGTTTACTCTTTTAATTAAGCCTGCAAACACAGTACGATTACAAATAATGCAAGATATTATTATTTCTAGCATCATGTAATTTGCCAAAATTTACATTCATCTGTCTTATAACAAGTTTCTTCCATTTTGTCTTCCTGTCATCCTGAAGAATGAAAATGTAATTTCCCAGAGGCCTTTAGAATTGGGGGTGTATTAAATGTAGCTGAAATTAAGTGATTAATAATTTAGTTTTAGGTCATGAATCAATTTCATAGGATGCTGAAAGATCATTTGCAGCCCTAGATACATTAAGTGGTAACAATGCACTTTTTAGATCTAAAAAGCTCTGAAAGGTTGACTGCCCAACCTAATTAAACTACAAACTTCTGATACCAAATTATTTCCTTTTGTACTGAATTTTCTCAGATCTTCTTGACAGGAAAATGTCACTCCACCTGACAGCTGATAGACAGGCTATATAGTACCATAATTGGAAAGAAAAGGATAGCTTAAGGCTACAAGATCTAATGCTCTGTTTGGCTTTTTTCCCCCTTTTTTCTTTTCTTTCTTTCTTTCTTTCTTTCTTTCTTTCTTTCTTTCTTTCTTTCTTTCTTTCTTTCTTTCTTTCTTTCTTTCTTTCTTTCTTTCTTTCTTTCTTTCTTTCTTTCTTTCTTTCTTTCTTTCTTTCTTTCTTTCTTTCTTTCTCTTTCTTTCTTTTTTTTTTTTTTGACTTGTGCAGATCACATTCTTCTCTGTCACTCCTTCACTCTTGATATATGTCCCATGTGTAGTCTTTGAATACCTCCTGTCCTTTCTGTTTCACTACAGTTGTTGGCTTCGGCTTGACACCTACTTCATTTGGAGTTTTATAGGACCAGCAACCTTGATAATTATGGTAAGAACTCCTAATTAACTACTCTATATCCCAGGTCAATAAAGAACATTTTCACTGTTCCCTTACTGTATATTTTTAATTTACACAGATTAATTTGGGGGAAAGCATGTACTTATTTGACCCCACCTACCTCAAGCAATTAGGAACTCATTGTGGGAAACTCTTTGCATTACAAAATATTTAATCAATTCCTTTGGAAGAAGAAAACATGCAACCTGAAAAATAATATGAATATCCCTGTGTTCTTTTAGAAAAAAATAGTCTGAAAAAGCTTTTCTGTTCTAGGCATGCGGGGAGGGGGGGGGAAGCTACTTTGCATTTTGATTCAAGGATGCTTTTCATTTCTGTTCTGGAAAGAATGAAATAATTCAAAATTGCATCATCAAACATTTGGTATGATTAATAAAATCATACTCGAAATTGGGGAAAGGAAAAAAAGATTTTTTTTTTAAATTTCACATAGATTAAAGATAATGAGTTTCATGATTAGTAAACTTAATTTCTATACAGCAAAAGATAATGTAAAGGAAAAAAAGAAATGAATTAAGGTTGACATTTATTTTTCTTCTTCATAGATTTTTAAAATATTGAGTATAGAATATTGATAATTAAAGAAGTAACCAAAGCTATTTGACTTATATGGATGAGTTAAAAAGAAAAAGAGAAATTCAAAATGCGATTGTTCCTCTAGGTAACATTTATCTGTGACATAAGAAAGTAGACAAGGATTTGGGGATTTTTAAACATGCATTTCTGAATATTACTGAGTCTTCTGGTTCTAATCATTTCAATGATTAGGTATTTACTTTAGATAAAATTTGCCTGACACTGGAACCTAAGATGACTTTTACAATCCTAGCATATTGATTGTTGTGGAATATGCTTGGATTTTTAGTATTTAGGCCCTTTGTGTAAAACAAGATTTGAAAATTGAACTTGTGACAATCATTTTGGGAATATCATCAGGACAGATTTTGTAAGAAATATATATTAACTTAAAAAAAATTAAAGTGTACTCTACAGAGAAATAAAAGGGCTGTTACAATGTTGTTGTTTTTTAAATTTTTCCACAACATAATTTAGACTACTTCCTTTGACATCATAACTGGTTCTCTACTTAGGTATAGTTGCCCCCAAAGTGATGCCTAACTCAGTGGTATCCCAATTCTCCTAACTGGCTCCTTGCCTTGACTAAAATACTAGGTAATCATCTGTGATTCAATCTCTTTAAAACTAGTGAGAGCTAATTTCCCCGAGCAACTCATCTGTTACAGAGAGTAGACTTCTCCTTTCCAGTTCTGCTACATAACACATCCTTTTATATTCCAGCTTAATGTAATTTTCCTTGGGATTGCTTTATATAAGATGTTTCATCATACTGCCATATTGAAACCTGAATCTGGCTGTCTTGATAACATCAAGTAAGTGATTTTTCCCTTCCATTTCTTTGGTATGCTCATATAGAACTGTTTCCTTTTGACCTGAATATTGCTGAAGTGGCTCATTCTGACTGAGAATAAGTAGAATGAAACTTTATGTTTGAAGGGACTTTCTTTACCTCCTAAACATCTATTTGCAGCATTATTATTTTCAGATTTTTCTTTGTAAACAAAACTAAGATGATTGTTCTTTTGTTTAAAAGTAATGTATAAATTTTTAAAAGATTAAGATTTTAATTGGTCATATGGGGTTTATCTATATTTTTTAGGAAGAAGAGAATACTTTGAGTTTGTGATGAGCTATAATTATTTGCTACTTGTTATTTGGTGAATTATATTAGTTCTTTCTGAATATATATATATATATCTTCCTTGTCAACATATACTGCACATTCATTCAATATTCTCATAATATAGGTGAATTTTGTTAAACTTCCCTAACAACAATGTGTCATCACAACATAAACTCTATCCTTACTTTTAAGGGTGGTTCATAATCTGTAAGATAAGGGTAATACTACTAGTCCAATGCCAACTAGTCTACATTAAAATATGTTATTGTTTCTCAAATACTATTGCCTCTTGAGAAATTACCATCATAAGTTTTTTAAAGCTCTGAAATTTAAATAGAATTTTTCCCTGCAGAGAAGTGAAATGTTACACCCCATTTTTTGACCAAAAATCTGCCAAACATATTGTTGCGACATTCTGCAATGATTTAAAAGTAGCATTGTATAACAATCTCTTTCATACAGATGTTGCTTTAATTATAAACAAGGCATAGTGCATGAGTTTGTGAAGAACAGGAGAGACAATTTCCTTGCTTCTTGGTGGGGTATAATTATGTTCTCATGCATCTGAGCAGATATATATATATATATATATATATATATATATATATATATATATATATATATATATATATATATATATATATATATATATCACTCTACGTCACCCCACCCTCTTTCCCAAGCAGTCTTCTTTCCTTTACTTTATTTCTTCCTGTTACTGCTTTTCCCTATTATGTACATGGTTTGTGGTACATGACAGGTGCTTAATAAATGTTTGTTAAAATGAATTGATTATTTCCAATTATCCCACTTTACCAAAGCTTGAAATTCTGGACAGGTAGGTGTGTTTGTAAGAGAGGGGGGAGTAAAAAGGGCAAAGTTGTAGGAGGAGCAGAGATAGGGGCAGTGTGGTTAATGGTTCTGATTTTTAAAATTATTTTCCTTTACCTCTAGCACTGAATAGCCTACTAAGCAGGTTTTTGGATCTGCCTAAAGGCCTCAGAAACACTACCTTTGTAAAATAAAGAAATAAAAAAGAGCAACAGTTGCTTTTTAAGCAGGGAAATCATTTCATTTTACAAGATTATATCTCTCTACTGAAAGAATATAAATCTTAGTTTCGATATCATAATTGTCTAATAGATTTTGTGATGTTTTTAGTATGTTGAGAATAAGTCATTTCTAAAGAAGACCTTTTTTTTCCCACAGAATAACTACACATGAGCCCAAATAAAAGTAATTTTAAATAATCATAGATATTTGGGCTGTCAGGTGTTTACCTTTACCATTTGCTAACATGGACTATCAGAAATATGAAAATACTTTATATTTAATGGGTCAACTTTTCCACTTATTTGAACATCAAAAAGTGCTGAAGATTATCACATGATAGTAGTGATATCAAAGCATCCATCAACTGAGAAAATGGATAGGAGTCATGATGGAATTACATTAAACTGTTGTCCCCACTTCTAAGATTGGTGGATCACTTGAGCTAGGAAGCACTAAGGCTAAAGCCATTCAATGCTATCATTAACTCTTACATCAAAATGGTGAGCCAGTGGGAGTGGGTGGTTACCAGATGTCTACAGAGGGAAAGGCTAGCTCAAGTTAGAAATTGGAGCGGGTCAAAATTTGCACACTGATTAGCAATGGAATTCATCCATAAGTAGTCGTAGCACTGTCAGATACAGAGACTCATTCTCCAAAAGTGAAAAAAAACAAGGCTATATTGGGGAAAAAAGCTACTATGAATTTACTAATCTTTACATGAAGTTGCATTTTATTAACCACAGCAGTTTCTATGTACATTTATAAGGTACTAAAATATACATATGAGATGGTTGTTCTCTCAAATGAAGCATATTTCTAAGTAAAATGTATCAAGTATATGTAGATTCACAAAACCCTTACCATAACTCCATCTCTAGCACCTCTCTCCTCATCAAGGGTTTTTTGACTCTTCATATTGAAAAACATTGTTTTAAATATGCTTATGTTATGTCACAAAACTGCTAGTTGACATCAGAGTAAAGTTAGGTATGAATGCTGGTAACTTCATCAAGTATAGCAAATATTATTACAATAATCTGTGACATATTAGCAACATGGACACAGTGGATTCCTCATTTGTATTGTGAAAGTGAAGCCTAACTTTTTCATGTTTTCTCTTATTATTCCTTACTAAATAATGTCCCTTCTTAATCATTATTGAATGAATAAATATGATGCATTGTGGATAAAATTTAGAAACGTATTGCATATATATATATGTATATGTATATACATATATTTTGCTGGCTTACGTGCATAATATAGTTTAATCCATCACTTCAGTTAATCTTTTAGAAGACAGTGATTATACTAGAACAAGAAAATGGGCATTCATATATCATTAATGTCCAAAGTAAAATCTACATAAATTATTCAGTGAACAAAATTTAATATCAGGAATGAATGGTGAATAGTTTAAATACTTCTCTCCACCACTGAAATGGAATCTTACAGAGGAAATTGTGTGTATGTTTTCTAATTGATGAATTAACAGAAAATTATTTGAACAGTGAAATTTGTCATCTCTAATATTACATGAGTATAATTTACACATGGGCATCATATCTAGATTTGAATTTAATTTATGTGACTTCAGATTTGTGTCACTGGTAACAAAGGTACCATAGCATTGTTAGGTTTAGTTTTGCTTAACAAAATACACGTGTCTGCATCAAATCAAAAAAACAAAGGAATTTAAGAAAACTTATGATTGGATAAAGCTAGCAATTATTTGCTATGAATAATCCTTCATACTTATTTTTGCTACCTTTGTAAGTTTACCAGGAAGTTATTCAACAGGTTATCTCAATGATTTTAATTGCATTTTATGTGTCCCAATATACATGTGTCTGAACAGTATAATGCTCAATAGATTTGGTTACTATACTTTCAAAATACAATTAAAATATATGCATATTTATATTATTCAAAACATCTTCCCCCAGTCTGCTATATAAAAATAATGATTTTCCTAATTTCATTGTTCTGCATCATATAAAAAATCATAATAGTTTAACTTCTAATTAATTCAATTTTATTGAAAAACCCACCAGATATATTTGTAATAAGAGATATTCAGTATTAAAAATCAGCTTGAAAATCCATTTTACATTTACAGTTTTCATGCACCTTTTTTTTTCTTAGTGAGAATGCACTCATGAAATTGGTCTTTAAGCCAATTTAGTAACAAAACATTTGCTCAATTTTTACTAGTTAACTCATATCTAATGCCATCACTTATCTTTTCAAGTTTTAACTATATATTCAATTTTTTGAGATGTGCTAAAATTACAGAATGTCAAGACATTGTTTTATTCTAAAATCAGATAATAACAGATTTATATATTTTACAGTGTAATAAATTTTGTCAATATAGGTCTCCTTCAAAAATTAATGCAGAACAAACAGAGAAATGGGAAGTATGAAGCAAATGAATTTGAATTTCAAGTTCCATTTTATTTTTTAAAAATGAACTTTTATAAGAAAAAAGAAAAAATGTCCCCCCAGAAGAGCAAAATAATACTATTGAATGAACTTGCATACAGTCCCAGCTCTTTATGAATGTGACCAGATTGTAGCAGATCTTGAATGGAAGGCAAAGGAATTTGAATTTTACCAGTTATGTCAAGAGTAGTCTGAGAACAGTTTTTTAAGAACATGAGTTATATAAAATTTATGCCTGAGAAAAATTATTCTTTCAATGATATAAATGTAGCATTGAAAAAGAAAGATGGAAGAGTCAGGAAAACCAGTTAACATTTATTAAGCTTTCTATATTCCAGACCCTGTGCCTTGTAATGATATAGCATGATCAAGGAGGGAAAACAGAGGAATGTTAAGGAGGTATAATTGAAAGAACTTGGCAACTGATTGAATATAGGAAGTTAAGAGAGAGAAGCAAACATCAAATTTTGGAAATGGTAGACGGTAAATGCAGATGTCCTATATAATAGTCAAGTCAAAAGAAAGAATAGGTATCAAGGGTGACATAACAATTTCAGTTTTGCTCTATGTTGAGTTTAAGTGAATATATCCAGTGGAAAATGAATTATAGGTAATTGGAGATGTGATGGTTCTGCTCAGAGGTCAGAACTAGAAGTATAAATCTATGATGCAGTTGTATAAAGGTGATAATTGAAGTTGTAGGAGTGAGTGCAATACCAAAGGAAAGAATATAGAGAAAGAAAAAAAGGACTAAAATATAGAGTTTTAGGAAAAACTTACATTAGATACAAGAGGATGAGAAGGAGAATTAGGCAGAAGATGTGGTGGATGAGAAGGAAGGAGAATACAATTTAAAAAATAAAGAAGATGTGATTAGAAAGATAAAATGAGCACCAATTGATTATTGTGTCTGTGAAGTAAAGAGAAGAGAAATGGGAAAACAGAGAGCAAATATTTCTAAACATAACACGCAGTTCACAATAAGCAAATCTACACGAGGCAGACCAATTCTGTTAAACAATTATATCTAGTTGCATTTTTAATCTATCTTCTCAACAAAGAATTTCTAAGCAAAGCATATTCACTCTGTCCATTACTGTTCCAGTAATCTCTATCTGGATTTAAAAGGTTGATAGTCATAGATATTCTGATATAGTTACAAATATGAAATTTGTCAAATCTACTTAAATATGTCCAAAACCTATTTTTGTCACTATATACAATACATATACTATATAATAAATATACCATAATAAATCTTTGTCAATATTCACTTAATTTACTGAGTAAAGGGTTCAACCACATTAGGGCTCGCAATATTTAAGGATAACATTAGATTTAAAAGTCCCTTTTCTTTCAACAATGATATGAGATATACTTAGTACAAAAGAATTTTCCTGCCTAATGTTGAGATTATGCAATCAAGGCTTAAGGATATTGTTACTTGCCCAAAGTTGCATAGCTACTAAGTGGTATCAGAGGTGATATTTGAACTTTGAAGTCTCTTTAGCTCGAGTTCATTGCTCATTCCATTATAACAGACCATCTCTTTGTATGTGATAGTAAGAAAGGAAGATTGCAGGATCATCGAGTTAGACTTGGAAGGCAACTTAGAGTCCATTAAAGTCAACCTCTTCATTTCATAGATGTGCAAACTGAGGCACAGGGAAGTTAAGTGACCTGGCCAGAAGATAGATAAGCTGTGGCAAAACATTCAAACTTAAGTCTTTTTGACTTAAGTCTAGTGTTCTGTCATGTCACCTAGATAATTTGTGATTACAAAAAAATTTTCTCGTTTTTATTAATGATTTTTGTATAAATCAGTTGGTCAATAAGCACTTATTAAGTACCCACTATATTCCAAGACCTGGGTTAGATGCTGGTAATAAAACACAAACACATGATCTCTGCTCTCAAGGACCACACGTAATGAAGAAGGCAACATACAATCATGTAGGTTTAAGATATGTATAAATAGGGACTATCGCAGACAGATGACACTTAATTGAGGCAGAGTAAAAGAAGAGAGTCCATAACAGTGTCCAGTGGTTGGTGGGCAGTTTTTGGAAGAAGATCCAACAAAGGACATAATGTAGTTAGATCAGAAGGGAACCAAGAGATGGAACAGTTTCACAAGAAACTGGAGAATAATTTCCAGAGTATATCACAGGAGTGATATTCCAGTGTGCATTTCTGTGACATTCCAGAAGTACATCATGTTCATTTGTAATATATTCTTTTCCTTCTCTCCATTTAGAAGACTCTCTTTTATAACAAAGATTTTTTAAAAAAAGAATAAATCAAATCAGCAAAATTAACCAACAAATTTTGTCTAATAGCATAAACAATGTTCCCTACCTAGAATATAATAAATAAAAAGAGCAATGAAGGGAAAGAGATGCACAGGAAAATGCACTTGTATGGTTCTGCTTATAAATGGCTTTTGAATTCCAGGGTCAGCCCTATTCATTTTTTCATGCTTTTTCCTGGTAAATATCAACAAGTTTATTAAAAGCAATGTTTTGTTATATGTGTTGTTTATTACTAAATAATCATATATAAGTGTTTATGAATATTCATGATAGGCATTTATTAATGCATCTTATTTGTGACTCAAAAGGAACATAGCCAACTTCAAATAGTCTCTGTAGTTGGTGCCTTATATCCATTATAAGAAAAACACTTGTTTTGAAAAATGAATAGTTATAGAGTTGACATTTCAAAAGCACCTTAAAGTTTATAAAATGCTTTCTGTACATTATCTCATTTGATCCTAATATACTGTGAGATCAGCAGTACAGGCATTATCACACATATCATTTCTAACTCTATACATAGATTATTTTATATTAATAACTTTACATAGACTATTTAATTTGATCCTTCCACAAACCCTGAGAGATATCTGTAATTACCATGGAATTATCATGGACATTTTATTGAAATATTATCAAAGATATTTCATAATAAGATAAGATCTCTTCCCCAAGGTGTCATAACTACAGAATGTCAATATAATCTTAATACCATAACTACAAATCCAATAACTCTCAGATGAAGGAATCATTAATATTTTTAGGAATGGCAGTTGATGGGGGGAGGGATGGAGATGAGATGCAAGAAACTTAAGTGTGTCAGTGACAATTATTCCTCCCAAATCTTTTCAAGTATCTCTTCCCCTTGGCAAAATTATACATTCAAACACTAGCTTTTAATTTTCTTGTGTTTTCCAGTAGCATCCTGCTTTCTTAACTGCAGGATGAAAAAAATGTACCACAGGAATATTTTGTGAAGTTGAAAAAAGTACCTTTTCTCTGATATCCTTATTTGTTCTTTAAGGTTAGACTTGCCCAGTCCCTCCGGCTTTTTTTTTTTTTTTTTTTGGCACCTGTCAGTGCCCTAATGACATATATATGATTTTGTTTAAAGTGCCATTAAGAATTACAAAAAATCATATCTGAGGGATCATAGTAAAATTTAAACTGGTCCCATAATGAAAGAATTGTCTCCAGGGGTGGCATGATTAATTAATCAAAAGCAATTTGTGCAATCATTGTTGGGAGGAGGGGTGGGAATCCTCAATAAGATTGGACACCTGCCACATTTAAAGTTATGTAGGGATCTTAATATGCTTCCTGATAGCTTAGGGGAATGACTAAAAAAATACATCATCATAATGACATGTATAATAATTCATTCTATTTCTTAAAGAAGGTAACCTTTACTTTGATGACTGCTTTTAGCCAGGTAATAAGGTTAATTCTATTAGAATTTCTTTTAGCTAAATTTAAATTATTCTAATATTTATGGGTGGTTGTGACAATCATGAAATATTTAGATAATGAAATAGAATTTCAAATAACAGAAAATTGAACTTTAATTTAAGGTTTTTATATTCTATTTTATTCTTTCTAGATTTTCCCTTTTCTTCTTATCTACATTTTTAATGTTATTGCCAGTTTTGTAACTTTTACTAACTCTACATTCAGATCTCTTTAAAATTAAATAATTTGAATATGAGTGCAGTTAATGGATTTAGGAGTCATGTCTGATGGAAATGTCTATCAAACTCATATAAAGCTTCTATAACTTAGTCTAAAAAGCCTTAGGATTTCCTCATTCTTAATAATTCAGTTAATGATGTCAGAGTAGTAGTTTGGATTACTAAAGAAGAAAACTAAATTTAAGAATATTATGAGTTAACTATTAATACTGTATACTTCAAGACTGACCAAACATCCTGAAAATTTACTTGACTAATATGTTTATGGTTTAGCATAAAAATATTGAATTAAAATGAAATTTAATGTATTTATCCTTAGTTTGATAAAGTATTTGAAAGATTCTAATTATTCATAATGATCTGCTCCCAAATTGTGACATTAAAAAAATTGTTACTCTTTTTATCTCATCATTAACTCTGGCAGAAGAGATAATTTACTAAATAATGTCAGTACCTTAGCATTTGGGATTTACTCACAACACAAGTAGCATAATTCCAAAAAGTATTTAGTTTGACGTAGGATTTTAAGATACCAGAACATTTTTATCATATAAAATAAGAAAGCATTCATGTTCAATTGGTAATTGTGCTTTTTCCGTTTCTTTTCTTTCTTTCCCTAAGCATGAAAAGTCAAAGGGAAAACCTAGAAGATATATATATGTATATATATATAATATAATATTTTAGAAATATTCCAAGCCAGGCACTCAATGATTTGTTCCAAATAGAATTACTTAGAACTTTCAGGATTCCCTCTGCATTTAATCCAGAATTTCTGAGGTCTTCCCCCAAAGTTATTTGTTAGTCATCTCCATTTCAGCACTTAGTACCTTTAATTTGGTTCTCACCACTGACATTAATAGTAGGAACTACATATCTGCTCCTACTTTTCCAAGGACATTATCATTTAAGAGGATTATTCCTTTGTATACATTTTTGTCCTTCTCTTTTTGTTACTTTTTTAAAAATCTAATTTATTAAATAAATCACTAATTTATTAATGATATACTGCATATTTTATAACTGATCTGTTTCACATATCATAAAATAAAACACAAAAATGTTTAATGTAATGACTGACTTGAGCAGATTGCTGGTATGATGCACTTGATCATGAAAACAACCAGTATTTCAAACACAGCAGACAGTGTCTTTTCCAAATAAAATTATGTTTATGTTAGGAAAGTGGAAGTAGTAACATAAAAATGTTGTTAGAGCATAAATCTAAAGCTACTTTTTTTCTTAACGTAAGATTACAAAAAATGATTGAGAGATTTTGTATTTCTTTAGTTTTTAGATAATCATTAGAATGTGAAATGCTTTCATTTGCCACATTTACTATACAGAAAATCACCCCAAATTAGAAAAAGCCCTCTAATCTCTGATTCTGTGGAGCTAGAGATGCTCCATGTTCTGATTCGTTATCTACAGGATGAATTGTAGCAGATAGTACTAGTAATGGACACATATTAAATCTAGTGACCTAGTACAATATTTGAAAAGGGTAACTGAAATACAAAATTGTAGCAATTAAAGATTAAACGGATTGCTTTTTTGTCTATACCCTGTCTGTTTTTGGTTGAAAAGTTTTCTTAATGTGATACCACTTTCATTTTCCTACCCTTTATAATATTGCAGTGATTGCAAAAGAGTTGATTTGTGAGGTAAATGATAATCTTTCCATGGACAGGTGTCTTCCTTTAAAGTAATTCACTCAATAATTATTGATCTCAAAGATATTAAATACTCAAGGCCTAGCTCTGAAATCATTCATCAAGATTATTGACTTAAAAGGTCATATTTATATTTCATATAAATGATTGCAGGTACATAAATGTCTAAGAACTTCATTGAACCTTTATGATGCAATAAGTTAGAAATTTAAACTGTTGTGACTGGTAACTCCACTGTATAATTTTTAAAGCTATAAAAGAGATATTACAAAGTTTTGACTATTGTTGTTATTATTTCCACACTTTTGAGTTCATCAGGGTAGAGAATTTCCAGCATGGAAATTTCCTAGGACACTGTAAATTGTCAACCTCTCTGTAATTGTATAAGATAGTAGATTTAGAATCGAGAGGAAACCTACATGCCATCTTGCTTAAATCCTATATTTTATAAATGAAGAAACTAAAGCTCTGAAAGATTTAACATCCTACCCAAAGGCATACTGATTAATAAAGTCATGGAACCTTTCAGAGTACTTGTCTTAGATACCTTCTTGAGGCACCAAGAAGATAAATATGTGACTTGCCCATGTTTTTAATTTTCAGAGGTAGAACTGAATTCTTCCTGACTACAATGCCATTCTCCATCCAACCTGCCACACTGGTGCTCTGCTATTAATTACTAACAATTAGTCATTAATCATTTGTTAAATACCTACTATGTGCTGGATGTTGTGCTAAACACTAGGAGAAATGAGGCATACATGTTGAGATTCTGTGAAATACATCAGCTTTGTTTTTTGTAATTGATATCAATAAAAGATATTATTTAACACTATTCAGATTAATTATTTTCAAATTATTTAGCAAAATATCTCGGCTCTTTAAAACTTTTAAATAACTAGTTCGGTCATCATATATATGTATATGTGTATATATCACATACATATAATCTTTTGTTCCTTTTACAGATGGTTTAAGCCACATTATATAGTGCATACTCTACAATAAAGCTATAAACTAAATTCTCTAAAAAGCAGGAGTCTAATGAAAGACATATTTTGCAGAAGGATTATCCTTCTGTTTCTTTCTGTCACTACTGAATTATAGAATCTTTGGTTATATGCTTTTAAAAAAGAGCCATAAATTTAGGAAGACCTTGATTAACCCCAAAATTATTGTATCCTCATTTATAAAGTTCTAACTTATACATAATGGTGTGAAACTCACAGATGTTATTATAAAAAATAATTATCTTTTCTAGTATAACTATTACATATGCTTTCAGAATTCAGAGAAATTCTTTCTCACTGAATGAAAAATGTAATCTATGTAAATAAAATGAAATGAATAATTTGAAAACTATTTTTAGAGAAAATCATTTTAGAGGCAAGGTGGTATAGTGAAAACTACCACTTTTGGCCTAAGTGAATTCAAGCCAAATCTTTGAAACATATTGTTTGTGCAACTGTTAGTAAGCAACTTCTGTAGGTAAGTTAGGGCTCTAAATTGCAAAGGTACCTGTTAGCATTGATTAAAAAAAGGGAGTTTGCTCACCTGGGTATTCCCTATAACCTTGAAATCCAAAATGCAGTTCCTATCCCTGTTTCCTATGTATCAAGTCCAAAGCCCCTTCCTCTATGGAAAGTCTGTAAATCTTCACCCTTTCCACAATGGTACCTGAGAAAATAACGGGTGCTGTGGCTATCGATATAAAAATACAAAAGAGCTTGTATTTTAATAGAATCTCTGACAGAATTTGCTGGATTGTATTTATAATCTTGCAGGATTATCCAGTGATCATTGGACCTATTTGGTTCATAAACAAAACAAAAATAACTTTATAGTCAATAAGAAGTATGATAAATAATTCAATGACTCACCATAAAATCATGTTGTCTAAAAGTACATTGAAATATTAATGTGTATGTGTGTTAATAACTGCTTTCTCACTAATATACTACCCTCTTCATAGCATGGAGCTTTTGCTAAACTTTTAGTCTCACTTCTACCCTCCTATGAACTAGATTAGGGATTGGCAAACTACAGTGGATGGTAAAATGTCACCTGTTGTTTGAATTTATATATCCAATTAGGTAAGGCTGATTCTTATATTTTAAATTTAGCCAAATACTGTTTTAAAATGTAGAAGCCATTCGAAGCTCTTCTGGGCCATTGTCTCCCCCCACCCATCCCCCGGCCAAAAACTAGAGACTGGACCTATTAAAGCAGCACCTGTTAGATAAAGAATTAGATTAGAAGGTTTCTAAAGTTTTTTACTCAAGCTCCAGCAGATTCTGCCAAGCCAGAAAATATCTGAGTATGGAACCTTTGATGAACTATATGTCTATTATCTGAGGACCAGTCTGGTGACATTTGACATGGTTCCTCACCATGCGATTGTAAGCAACCTGGTTAATAAATACCAAAGCCTAAATCCCCCCCAAAAGTTTTTGTGTATTTCAAGACTCAAAATATTTGGGGCATTTCTAGACTATTCCAACATTAGTTGAGTTAACTAATTTCTCTCCAAAGGCTAAGATTCTAAAATGGGAGATTGCACATTATAATCTTAAATGATTCCTTGCCTTTGGTGTTTTAGAGTCAATAAGCCAAACACTCCACAAAAATATAATATGAATTTTTTTGGCATGTCAACTGCCACTTATACTGTCTTCTCAAGAAAATCACTGATGGGAAGAAAGTAGTCTAGGTGAGAGAAATGTCTTCCTCTTTCCTCATACATAGTCAAAAGAAAGTTTATAAAAGAGCCATCAAAAGATGAATATTTCCCTTTAGTTTCTTTCCTTGGTTTCTTATTGGTCCCTCTTGAATCTGTGACCAATTTATCTTTGTGGCAACGTCTGACACTGTCTAGCAATCCGAAATTTCTGTTATTTTGATGCTTAAAGATCAGTTTAGCACTTGGCCAATGTCCATCCAATGAAATATACATTTATTAAGCACACACCATGTGTTAGGTACTGTATTAAACACTGAAGATATGATTAATGATAGGGAAATTAGATCCTGCCCTCAAGGAGCTTACAATCTAAAAAAGGAAGTAGGAAAGAACAGGGTTGAGAGTTGCTGGGGGACACCAGACAGAGCAACAGATTAAAAATGGAGTGAGCTGAGTGCCCAGTTTCAGCCCTCTATAGAGAAAGTCACTAGGAGGAGTTTAGTA
This sequence comes from Sminthopsis crassicaudata, assembly GCF_048593235.1. Taxonomy (NCBI): domain Eukaryota; kingdom Metazoa; phylum Chordata; class Mammalia; order Dasyuromorphia; family Dasyuridae; genus Sminthopsis; species Sminthopsis crassicaudata. The sequence goes on from NC_133622.1 coordinate 46,984,021, forward strand.
CTTCTCCAGCCCTTCAACCAGAGTGGAAACTGAGAAGGGTTCCTTCATTCAGCTACATGATGGTGAGTTTGGAAGTGATGAGCTTAAAAGATAAGGAAAAGCATCTGAAGCCATGCAGAGCAACAGATGCAAAATGGAGTGATATTACCCCAGAGAAGGGACCAGAGAACCTTCTGCATATCACAGGGAGTGTTACAATCCAGAGGAGCTAAGAGTTGCCCTAATCTATTCATATTATCACACACATCAAACATCCATATTATTTCATCTCCAAAAAGAAGAGAAATATGTTTTCATATCTGTTCTGTGAGAAGAAACTTGGCCATTATAACAGATCCTTATTTTCCTTCCATTTTAAAATGTTATATAAAACCTCAAGCTAGAAAAAGACTCATTTGCTTAGAATGTAGATGATGTGAATAATAGTATGTGGTTTAAGAAGCAGAGAAGTAGTTTGATAAAATTGGAAAAGGTATATGGGAGACATTATGGAAGGGCTCAAATTGCAAGCTAAAAATGTTTGGACTTCATTTGGTAGATAGTGAGAGTTACTCAGGTCCCTGAATGGCAGTGTGATACCATCATCTCTATACATTAGGAAGGTTTATTTGATAATGGTATTAAAATGAATCGGAGAAGGGAGGGAGAGATGAAGGTTTAATGATGTTTAGGGAATTGTCGCAATGGTCCAAAAGATAAATGATGTTATATTAAACATATTCAAATGTACCTTAGAGTTAATTTTCCCTGTCTTGAGAGGAATCACACACACTGTACTGGATGTTAAGTGTTTATTTGTTGAAAGTAACTATGGCACTCCTATACATATTCAGCAGACCTCCTGGTAGGGAGAGTCATAGAGATATATCCTTGTGCCATTGTGAAGATTTTGGGAGCTGATAATTAAGGTACTATATTGCCGCCCCTTTAAAAATGTCCAACTCTGCTTTCCATTTCCTGTTGTTTTGCTCTCTAATTACTGACTTAATCAGTTGTTTAAATTGATTAAAATCAATTGCTTATTAGCTAAGCACCTCTTAATGTATCAGTAATTGAAGCATTGGCCTTTAAAAGGTGTTTTTTCAGAGGATAGAAATATACTTGACTGCAGCAATCAGCCATTTCTGACCTTTTCTTTCCAACCCTGTGGTGAAATCATTGACTAAAAATGTTTATTTTATAAAAATATTATAAGATAATAACAAAACAAGTTAACATTTATCAAATACAGTGAAGTATCAATATATACATTGAAGAAAATGTCCAAATTAATTGAAGCAAATAAGTTTGTTCTTTTAAAATAAATAATTACAATAAAATTATTATTTTTTATTAATTGAAAGAAGAGAAAAACTAAAAATTTCGGTGAGATAATGAAGCATCATAGTCACAATGAGTAGAATAGTATGGGAGCAAGCCATCAGTGCAACTATAGTAGCTTCATAATGTAAGAGTTATCATAGTTCAAAGGTTGTTATTACTGATGTCTAGTATCATCATCCAAAGCCTACAACATTAAAATAGTAGTTACCAGTCTTTTAACAAAGTTTAAGATAGATTCTTCAATTTTATCTTGTTTTATCCATCTTATGGTATCTGATTCCTCTCAAATTGAGTATATATTTTTAAAATAGTAATTTGATTTGGGGCCTTCATCCATGATACTAGATCAGGTCTTTCAATTCAACTCTACATTGTCAAATATTTCTGTTAATAGATATGGTAGTAATGTTCCTATTCTGATACTGAGGGAATAAATGGATTAATTTTAAAAGATGTATATGAAATACTTACCATGTACCAAGCACTGTACTTGGCAATCCACTGTGTTTAGGATACAAATATCACAGTAAAACTGTCCCCAACACATCAAGGAATTTTTTATTCTAAGAGGGAAACAAGATATTTTAAAAATGATGGCCTGTGAAGATATTTTTGTCTGAAAAGTCACGAGGATTTTGAGTGAAACAATAGGACAGTTCATTTAACAAGCCCATTCCAGAGGAAACATTATTATTGAATTAATTACAGATCATAAGGTAAGAAGTAGGGGATGGTCACATATTTTAAATGCAACACTATTGTTGTTGTGATCATTGTGGTGGTCATTTTTATTGTTTGGTTGTTTTCAATCATGTCTAATTCTTCATGAACCCTTTTGGTATATTTTGTGAAAGATACTGCAGTAAGTTTGCCATTTCCTTCTCCAACTCATTTTAGTGAAGGAGACAGACAGGGGTAAATGATTTGCTGATGATCAAACAACAAGTAAGTGCTTGATTAATTTGTCAAGCTCATTGCAGAGGAAATCATATTGACTGATTACATTGATTAATTGATTATAGTTTGTTGAGCAAAAAGCAGAACAGGAACAAATATATTTTGTGGTAATGACTTCTTTTTTATTCTGCCACATATATCTTGTACAATGCAGTGTGATAAGATCTTCTATTTTTCGTGGTCAGGAACATACTTAGCATCAGCAGCATGCCTATTATTACCCGCTTTTGAGGTCATTTCAAGGTAGACCTGGTACCCACATTTTCGGGTATTTTTTGCATGATTATTTATATATGCGAGTGTAAATGTATTGCATGGCCGTGTGTGTGTGTGTGTGTGTGTGTGTGTGTGTGTGTGTGTGTGTGTATGGTAGTTTATGGAATAAAAAAGTCTTAATGATTCTAGATAACATGATTATTGGTCTTATATCCTAATTTATATACAATGGTATTTTTTGGTCTGGATGTTGATGATGTTACTGAAGAACTCCGATAAAGGTCCTTGGTATACTCTGCTTGTGCAGTATCCAACACAGAAGTACAACTCTTTTGCTTAACCAGATAGACTCAAAACAACTTAGCAATTAGTTGATTTTTCTCTGCTCCAGTGGGATGAAGTAACCACTTTACTGTTTATTCTATGGCAGCATTCCAGGTTAAAATCCACAGACTAGATATTGATCCCAGTCTATGTCAATACAGATTATATTTGATCTGAGCCAAAACCCTGAACTCATGTGACAGCCCCTCAATGTAAGAGAGACAGTAGTGTGGCTTATACACCTTTCCAGCAGGCTTTGTTGAAATTCTTCATCTGACCCCTTTCTATCATATTTAACTACTTTCTCCAGCCAGTTTTCATAAATAAATGTCATTGCTAATTTTTGTTTAAAAAAAAATCACAATTTCTCACTTCAGTAACATGTAAAGAAATTTATTGATGCAAGTGATTTAATTATGAGAACATTCACTTAATTAGAAGAATGATTTACAATGTTTTTAATTTTGCTATTATCTTGTTGGTGAGATTACTTTTTAAAATGTAATTATATTTTAATTGTAAATATGACTATTTGGAATAAACTGTAGTTAAATACTTATTATGTTTGATTTACAAATATGAGACCCTTCAAGACAAGACCTGTCATATCCTTGTGACTTCTTAGACAAAAATACTCTTTCCAGGCCATCCTTTTTTGAAATGTGTTGTCTTTCCTCTTAGAATAAGTTTTTTTTTTCATACAATTATTCATCAGATATTTATTGAATGCCTACTGGGCCTAATGCCTAGTACCATGAGCCCAATGCCCAGAGAAGTTGGCATCAATTTCTTGTCAATTATTCTAGTTTAATTCACAAAAATGGTGGAAGCAAAGAAAATAAGAACATGAAGATCAAACAAAATATCAGATATTTTCCTTAGGACCATTCCTCTAAATGATTCCCATGGATAGGGTTATTCAGGGGTAGACTACCTAGGGTTTAAGATAATCTGTGTGTCTAAACTCTAAAAAACATAATTCACCTTCAAAAGTCAGCCAGTGGACACAGGTCAAAGCCAAGGCACATACTGAAATAGCAATCTGATAACAGTAGTTGTAAAACATTCTCACTAGAAAACTTGAAACAAATTTCACAAATACAAATGTGTCAAGGGTAAAAGTAGGTACAATAAGAGTATTCTAATAGAGAGTTGCACACTTAGATACCAATCAAACAATAAACATTTCTTAAGAGCCAATATGTGCCAGACATTTTGTCCAAGAAAACCCGTTTCTAATTCCATAAAGTCCTTATGTCCCTTCTTGATGTTGTTTCACTGGGTGTATTGCTCCAATGAATTCCACAAACCTAATTACTTCCCTGGAAAATTACATGGCCACTGGGTATAGGATACAGAGAAGGAAAAAAAAAATCCTTTCTACCTGTGAGGAGTGATTTCTTCATAAGTGTTAGGTTCTCTTTTCATAGTTTTTTTTTTTTAAAACACCTTAGGGCTTACACTTTTCAGAGATATTCCTGAGTTGACTGACTTTTATGAATATATATCTTGTTTTTTAAAGTCCAGTAGGTTGTGTCATTATTTAGCTATCTTAAATTCCTTCTAGTTGAAGTTTTCACACTCTTCCAGAGATATAATAAAGTATAAATAATAACTTAATTGTCTTCATTGAATCTTAACAATTCTTTTACTTTGTACTTCTTCCTTAAATCTTATAATTTCAAGTGGAATGAGAGGAAATCAATGGATCAGAGATCCTTTGATTACTTCTCCCTGAGACAAAGTAATTAGTGAGAAACCAAAGTTTGGGAACACCCAAAACCATGGAAAACCAGAAGAGACGTTATGAATAACCAAGATTTGAAAAAAAAATAAGGGAATACATATTTATATTGTTGGAATAAAAAGTTCTTTTAATATCAAAGTCAAAAAAATTTCTTAAAAACTGTATAGATAAACCCATTCAGCATTTTGTTTTTGCTGTTGGAATTTAGTAATAAGAATATATCTTTTGAAAAGTACTTATATCTAGCTATTTAGATTCTTCAAAAATTAAGTAAACTGATCACAAAGAGAAAAATATAGTGCCTTTCTTATTTATTATATTAGCTTTGTCTTTTACATTATAGTATTTTTTAAAGCTTTTTTATGTAAAGGGAAAAATATTTCCATTTTGGGGATTTGGGGGGGTTATTTTTCATCATTCCCTTTTCCCAAAATGTATTCTTTTACTTTTCTTAAAAAGTGCTGAAAGAATATTCAATAGTAGATGGTTATCTTAAAGATGACTAAGCATTAAATTCACTGGATGTTTAAATTATATACAAATTGATATGATCATCATACCCAGAGGAGGTATGCTTTGAGTTCCACAATTCTGAAAGCACTGAAGTATTCATTTATGATTTATTGAAAGAAGTAGAAGATACTGAATGATTAGAAGAAAAAAACATGTTTTGTTTTTTTTTAAAGTAAGAAAACAGAAATAATTATACATACAGAGATGTGGGATTTTTATTGCCAAAATTTTTTTATAGGAATGATCTACATCAGCATTTTTATCCTTGATAGAAGTATGAGAAGGAAATGTGAAGAATTTTGCAAACAATTTGTCTGTTGTGTATCACATAACTTCTGCAAAGTTGATGTTTGATTGAAAGATATTATATGCATTTTTATATAATTATAATATACATACATGCTGAATCAGTAGGGTAAAAGGCTTCCTTAAAGATCCTTCCCCACCAAGCTGTTTCTCAAGTACATATTGGAATTACATATTATTTTTTGAATAATTAAATGACAGGGCTAAATTTCTGTTTGTTTTTTTCAGTGAACAGACTTTCAGTCTCAATTGAGGTATAAAACAGAGAGATATAAACTTGTTGAATGTATTCAGTTGCCTCTATCTTGGAGGTTATTTTTCATAGAATAAAAATTGAAGGACACGCTGTATTGTAAAGTCCTTATTTTTTGAAATGTGTTGCAAGGGAAAGATGAAATACCCAAAGAAACAAAGGTTCACGTTTCCTATCATAGGAATTACATGTAAATTGCAATATAAATCAGAACCAGATCTTCCTCAACTTGGCACTGGATCCTGAATACAGAGGGAAAGAAATTTTTATGTATTAAAATAAAACAATTAAGAAGACATACATTAGAATACAATTTCTAGAAGAAGGGATGACGAAAACTTTTCCAAATTGGGAGAAGGAAAACAAATAGGTGCATTTCCCTGAAATCAGAAAACGAGAAAAAGAAAGGTATTCTGCTCTATCCTACCCTGCCCAAGTTCTATATTCAGCCAAAGCAGCAAACAAACAATAAATGATTGACTGTTCTAGGCCAATTTTTTTTAGTTACAACATATAAATTGCTTGAGATATATAACTAATTATAAGAAAGCTCTTTTAAGTTGACCGGATTTCTAGTCAGTAGGTAAGACTAATTGCAAATAAAGGTGGCCCAGCTTTCTAGCTTCGCAGGACTAGGTTGAAACAATGCAATAAAGTTTTCTCACAATTATCCATCAAGTTTTCTCACAAGACAAAAATTGGACTAGACCAATAGTTGAATAGTATAGGAACTGAGCTAGCTCCAGAATCGAGTCACAAGATGGAGTCAGTGTGGTTAACTAAATTTCCACAATTCTCTCAGTGACATTCCACCATTTACATCAAACCATAAATTATGAAAGAATTTTTTTCTATTAAATTTATGACCATCCACAAGCAATCAGTCTAGCAATATATCAAGGAAAAACAAAATGGCTGAAGAATATCTATTACCCCCAAAATGATATGGAGGTATGTTAATAATCCAGCTGTTCATCTGTTTTAAATTGTCAATTCAGGTTGACCATGCTTCATGTAGAATAGGAAAATGAGAGCCAGTTATATTGCTAATGGGAAAAAATGAAGTGCTTTTAATGAAGCTGAACTTTGGTCCAATAAAAGAAACAACACAATGTCATTTTTCTTCCAAACAGTATTCTTCTAGTGATGCTATTTAGATGCAAATCATGGAACATTTATACTAGGAAGACTCACTATCGCCAGTGAGAAAGGGACAATGAAGAGACCTGTGAGGTTAAGCCCAACTTCTTAAACTATGGGTCACAATCCCATAGGGATCTCATAATTGAATGTGAGGGTCATGAAATTATGATTTTTATATCTATTTTATATATGTATATACCCACGGTAATGTAAAATTCCTCAGGTGGAAAGGAGTCACAAGTATGAAGAATTTAAGAAGCCTTAGGCTTCTTAAGTATTATTGTTATTCTTAAATAATATTATTATTAATGATGACATAAGCAAATTATTATATAAATGATAATCATATCAGAAATGTGTGATTAAAAAAGAAAATTTACATAGTAAGAGCTAGAGATCATAGATGGACACTCTAATTATAACTGGTACCTACTGAATGTTAAAATATCTAGAAAATGACCCACCAATATGGTTGGGTAGATACTTTAAGATTTTGAGATGAATATGTTCAAGAATTGCATTTTTCTGTCTATACTTCATTCACATGCTTTAAAAGTTTTCCTTTTCTCATTTAAGGAGACAAAATTAAAGCTCAGTATACCTTTTTTGTGAAATTATTATTGAGTGAACTTAAAGGAAATAATTATGAGAAATGTATAATTATTTAATGATTTGAGATTTTCAGCAAAAGTGCAAAATAATTTATTGTATTTGCATTATTTTCAAAGAAACTTTAAAAGAATAACCCTGATTTTTTAAACAAAAATAGACATTGATTTAGGCAATATTTATAATTTTATATAGATTACTAAGAATATAATGTACTATGACATAGTTCAAATAAAGAAAATGTTTTATTTCATTGTTTTCATTTTTACTAAAGTTTTCAAAGCCTTTGCTCACTTATGAATTTGAAATTTGTGCATGATATATTCATTTATCAAAACTCATTATTAAGTACACCACTTTACCTGCTGCTGTGCTCTATAAATTAAATTGTAAAAGGGAAATTTTTCAAAAAATATATTTTGTTTAAGAGAAAACATTGACCTAATAGGTAGACAGTAGGGCAAATAGTGGAATTTCATGACATTTTTTCAGAATCTAAATTTGAGTTATTTTTTTCCCACAATTCTTCATGTAAAATTTCGGAAAACTTATGAGCTCATTAATTTGTACATTAAGCTTTTTATATATTTATACCCATGTTTTTGTACAGCAATAAAATAGAGGTAGCGAACTTGTTTTGTTTAATCAGACTGTAGCTAGAGTTAATTTAAATGAAATTTTATCAGTAAATCACCCTTGCAGAGGATGAAAACTATTAAGATTTGAAACTAGTTGTGCAATGTCTCTTTACATTATGAGAAATTTTGAATCAATTCCGATTATAACTTTCTATTATAGAGACAAAATTATCATTGATTTAATTAGGAGTTGACAGAGAAAGATTATAGAATCAGGTGCTATAAATCAGTAAAAAATCTGACAAAATGATTGAAGGGGCTGGCATATTGTAGTTATCCTTTCATAATCGTTAGGTATTGAATCACTGTCTATTATTTATATCTTTCTGGAAGAAAAATTAATGAATGGTCCTTTGCAAGAGCATGAATTTCTATATTGAGTGGGAACTGTGAATTTTTATTGATATTGACGAAGGATTGAATACCCCCCCTCTTTAAAATAAATGAGCAGTTCAAGCATGCTTCTGATGATACAGACATTATTTTTCTACTTAGTCACAGATTCAAAGATGTCTCTCCATGAGTTACAGACAATGAGAATTAGGAATGGTACCTATAAATGAAGCCTAAATGAAAGGTGTGGATTCATGGAGAACTTTGAAACTGTTGCACTAGAAATTGTCAAAATATATTTGATATATTCATTTATCAAAACTCATTATTAAGTACACCACTTTACATGCTGCTGTGCTCTATAAATTAAATCGTAAAAGGGAAATTTTTCAAAAAATATATTTTGTTTAAGAGAAAACATTGACCTAATAGGTAGACAAGGACAAATAGTGAATAATTTCATGACATTTTTTCAGAATCTAAATAAACAAATAACATCAATAGCAACAATGGGGACATTGTCACTTTTAGGCATGTTTCACAACAATAATAAAGGAACTATTAGGAGCTAGTAATGCTTCTGTTTGTCCAGATATAATATAAAACTGTGCCCAATGTCATCAATCAATCAACAAGCATTTCTTAGGTGTGCATTCTGTGCCAGATTGAGCACAGAAGTCTGAGAATACAAAGAATGACAGAAATATGCTCTTTTCACCATTCTAGTGAAGGAACCCTCGTACATACAAGTTGTGCACAGAGTAAAAGGAAAAGAATCTTAGTGGGAGACACTGGGGATGGGAGGCAGGACTATTGTAACAGATGGGATTTGAGCTGCATCCTGAGGAAAGTCAGTAGGCAGTGGTGAATAAGGAGAGCGGTCCATGGATAGGGAAGAGCTTGGGAAGTACTAAGTGGGGATTCTCACTGACCTTTAAGGAAGAACACAGGCATTTTTAAATTGTAAAATACAAGGAGATAAGTAATGTACAAATGCTAAAAATTAGCAAAGGGATGAATTGGTGAAGAGTTTTAAAGGATAGAGGATTTTATATTTGATCTTGGAGGTGGTAGGGAGTGGAACAAACAAATTTTATTTATTAAAAAGAGGACATGACATCTGGGCTTTAGGAAAATCACTTTGGCAGCTAAGTGGAAGATAAGAGGGAGACCAACCAGCAGGCTACTGCAAGTGATAGTAGCTATGTCACTGGAGAAAAGGGGACATAAAAGAAAAATATTGAAAAGGTAGACATGACAAAGCTTAACAACTGGTTGGAAATAGAGGGTGAAAATGATTGAGAAGTTGAGGGTGATGACATCAAGGCTATGCATGAGTGATAGAAGTGTTAATACCCTGGACAGCAATTGGGAAATTAAGAAGAAGGGAGCACTTTGGGAAAAAAGATAATGAGTTTGGTTTTGGACAGATTTAATTTAAGATGTCCATGGAGCATCAAGCAAAAGCACTCATTTAAAAATCTGAAGTTCTACTTCATGAAATAGATTTTTCAGAAGACTTTGTCTTTGCCATTTTAACATACTGTCCCTGCTTCTTTTCTAACCTACTTATGCATTTTTCTTGTCCTGTGCCATTGTTATTTAAATACATTTACCATACTTAAATGCACTTATCTATTAACCATTTAGAGGTCTAAGAATCACACTTTTTTTTTTTTTTCCTTGTTCCAGTTGTGATGGCTTCACTTTTAAGACACAAACCCTATGTTAATACTCAGCTACTTTCTAAAAAAAATACAATCAGAACAAAGTAAAGAGCAGGGAAGTGATAGATAATAGTTATATTAGATAACAGTTATAGAGTTTGGGGGATAAAGCCAAGATGATTAATTACTTATGAGGTGGGGGAGACAGTGTGATTAGTTGGAAATTAAGAATGAAGAGCCAGCAACAACTCTCTCTTTCCTTTCTATGACTAAGAAATGTTCATTGTTCCAGTCCATCTGCAAGTACAGAAACAGTGGACCAGATTTGTTTTGATAGAAAACCAGACATCCCTGAAGAATAATGTAGTGGTATAAAGATACTAGACCATATTCTGTGGTGTCCACCTCAAGTCTTCAAAAGATAACATTTCTTTAAGGGAAGAATAAAAGTGATTTGCAAGAGAACTTTTTTCTAAATTTAACTCATTATAAGCCAGTTAAATCTCCTCATGAAGTTCAGAGACAAAAAGTACCAAATTTAAGCAGTCACAAGACAAAATCAATTAATTGTAAATAGGATCAAATTTTGACTTTCACAGTGTATTTTAGAAGTGCATGGATAATATGGATACTTATTCAGTATGTAGCTTTATTTCCATTACCATCCAGTTCTATGAAAGGGGAAAGAAGAGACGAATGTGGTTTTGTGTGTGGTGTGTGTGTGTGTGTGTGTGTTTGTCTCCTTTTTATACTCAGTAAGCGAAACTCTTGGAGTCATACAGGCTTGAAAATATGGGAGTTAAAATATACTTCTGGGTGGGATATATGATTTTCTCCTATCCATTTTTAACCTATTTATTACTTTACCTTCCTTTATCAAATTGAAAACAAACAGTCCATCTATTTCCTTTTTCATCTCTCAGTTTTCCATCAGAGAGACGGTTTTAAAATAATCTAAATCCATTATCTTCAAAAGAAGATAAATATTCAGGTTTAACACATAAGCTAATAATAGAAGGTAAAATTACTTAAAAGCATAATATCCTTAATAAAGTAATCCCACCAAGTAAAAGGTACCACTGAGTCGGTGATTTTAAGTATCTCTAAGTCTTGCTAGGATTCTGTCATTGGATTTTTCTAAAGAAGGGTGATCTCACCAGAAGTTAAATATCTGTCAAGAAAGCTATATAAGGACATGACCAACTATGTATTATGATTTTTGAAAATGTTCACAAGGGATATGTATATATGTGAAACTTTTTTTTTTTTCAAATTGCTAATATTTAAGCTATCATAGACTTTTTAAAATTTACCTCTTGGATATACCAGGGTTGGGATTGATGTATTTTAAGGAGTTTGGAACAGACTGAAGCTTTGGGGGACTTGGGGTATTTTTTTTCATATGAAATGCCTTAAGTCAATATATGCTAATGTTGGTATTCTTGTCTTTATGTCTATGCATTCTTTAGCTATGAGGATAACAGACCCTTCATCAAGTAAGAATGACCTGAATGGCTGATAAATTTCATTTATCAGTGTGGTCCCATGAACCAGCTGTCAAATCAGTATTGAAAAACCATTAAGACTTCTGTCATTCACCTTGAGGCAGAAGAGCAAACTGTGTAGGAAAACAGTCAGGCATTCAGCTTATGTGCTGAGTAAACATGCTGCAGGCGTATTGCTGAACAATTCTGCTTCCCATGTTTCAATTGGATACCACCTGAACTGAGTGACACGGTCATAGCTATAGTCATTTCATGTGGTACAGACGTGTTATGCTTAGAATGGCTTTTTCTTTCATCTGTGATGTGTTGGTCTGCATCCATGCGTGTTGTTGTTGTCCATGTTTGGCCTTCGTTTTGGATTTTCGATTGTTGATGTGATGGAGTGGTAGTTTGTTAAATTGATCATATGCCCTATTTCTACACCCATTAATGGGAATCTACAAAAATATACAATATTTTCTTTTAAAAAGAAAAAGAAAAAAAGGTTCTTCAGAATAAAATCAAAGAATTGTTACAAATTAGGCCTATTTTTTGCGTCCTATAATTTAAGTAATAAAACATTTTTTTCCCAAGAGAGTAAATAACCATGATTTTTTTTAATGAAATGAAATATCTCGAGCAAAAATTTAAATCTGTACTAACATGTTGAAACAACACGCTAAATTTCTTTGAAAAAAAGAAAAAAAAAGAAACTACTCCTTCTACCGCTAAAATTTCTTTTCCTGAAACAACAAAATAAGATTGTGAATGCAAGCTTAACTTTGCTATAAACTTTCAGTTTGTTCTTCTGGTGAAGAGTCCTTTGTTTTCATTGTTGTCTAGTGCCATTTTCACTTAGTCAGAATTTTGCTTATTTTCCCTTTTAAAGCCAGAGCACTTGAATTTTGAAAGAACTGTGCCCCTCTGTTCTAAAGTTAATTTTTCTATAGGCTAATAACAACATCGAATAGTTCACACTCTCCTTGCTCTAAATCAAAGTAGAATCTTTGACTTGATATAAAGCATATTCTCTCTATCTTTCCCTTTGGTCACTTTTATGAGACTATTAGTTTTTCCTAGTACCTCTTGTTTGACTGAATTCAGGGATATAATACGATATGATCCTTTGGGATTTAGTGTAGTTATGTGAATATGAAAAAGAATAGTTGAAAATACAATTTCATAAACCAAACAATGTGGTTTCGCTATTCTAGAATTACTTAACTCTTATTAATTAAACAAATTAAATTTAGCATGCAGCTAAAACTTGAATCTGATCTAATTTCTGATTATGTAAAGGGGAAAAAAAGTAAATCAGCTGAGACAAATTGTTACGGGATTTTAACAATTGACTGTTTTGCATTCTCATTTTCACATTAATTTTTTTTTCTCATTTCAAACACTGTTTTAATAAAAAAATCATTTACATTTTGTGTTTTCCACACTACATTATACATAGTAAAACTCATCCTAAATTTAACTTTTGAACTTCTCAAACTTGGATTGATTCTTTTTTTGAACAATTAAAATGTATAATTTAGGCTTTAAGCTAAGAATGGCTATTCCAAGTTTAGGGTTTTTTGTTTTTTGGGTTTTTTTTTTTTTTTTTGCTTATATGTCACAAAATTATTGTGATATATACTTGAAATTCCTCTGGCTTTCTTTTTTATTTTTCATTTAAAAAAGACTATTTCAAATATATCTCACCTTAAATGAATACCCTTCCTAATTCAAAAGCACTTTTAGTCTGTCTTCCCTAGCATAGAGATGTCATATAGATGTCACTTAATACAACTCCAGCCTATCATATACGGTTTGATTTCTATCTGCAAAGCTACAAATCACATGGAAAACTTTAGCTCCACTGAAGTGGAATGAAGGTAGACAGCTTTAAAGAAATACCAGAAATACTACAATATTTAGAGAAGCCATGCTTACTAAACCTAAAATAACAAAAAAGTGGCTTTATTGAGATGTAAAATGATTTCACAAGACTCTTTGGTGAAATGAAAGGCAGTCTATTTTTATTACTAGGTTCATGAGACTCTCTTTCATGCTATGTGGGGAGGGCGAAATGTGACTAGAGACATGAGGACTTTGATGACTTAGTCACAAATACCAATCAAGTATGGCAGCTGGGCAGGAGGAGTTTCTAGTACAAGAAGCTAATGTTGTGGCTCTGCTTTCTGCTTCAATGACTCCACATAATAAATATCTTTAATCTTTCATTTCCCTCATTTCATCTTGCTCCATGAGACTTAACAGATCAGAAAAGGATGAAGCTTGCTTGGTACCTGGCCATTTCTTCCAATAGTAGGCTAAAAAAGTCTGACTATCAAAGTCAAGTTTATCTGAACCTATATGATTTTTTTTGCATCAAAAATTGTAAATAATTATTAATAATTATCTGGAATAGAAAATGTACTTGTATTCACATTTATAGTCTCTCAAGTCCCTAGATCTTCAGCAGTTTTTTTCTGTCCACCTCTAGGATTTGGAAAAACAAAATCTTTAAAACTCACATTCAAAAAAATATTTCCTTCTAACTTACATTGTATTTGTATCAATAAATAAAATAAACAGAGCTTAGGGGCACTTTTGAGAAGTAGAGAAATACAGGCAAAAAAATTAGTGTAAAGATGGTATGGTGAGATATGTCAAACTATCATCTCAGTGAAACCAATAAAATTTAAATTTTTTTTTCCCTTGACATTTGCCAAAACCACATCTGCATATCATTTATATTCATGACACATACATAACCAATGTATCCATATTTGTGTTGAATTTGATTAATTTCTGTGTTTGTAACATTTTCTTATGTGTATTTTTCCTCAAAATTGAAGATCTGTGTTATTGCATTAAAATCCTAGAGTGCTTCTGCTATCTGTCTTACATATTTCATAGATAAAATTTCTTAGAACATACACATTTCAGTGTCTACATTGTTACTGTGCTGTTGCTGTAATGATCCAAGAATGATTCTTTTGATCATTTTTTCCCCTTTCTCTCCTCAGGTCATGGGTTATAGGTGCAATAGCTCTTCTCTGCCTATTAGGACTGACCTGGGCCTTTGGACTTATGTATATTAATGAAAGCACAGTGATCATGGCGTATCTCTTCACCATTTTCAATTCTCTACAGGGAATGTTTATATTCATTTTCCATTGTGTTCTCCAGAAAAAGGTAAGCCAGCTTTTCCAGTTATGCATAAAAATGATACAGCTTATGTTGTAATGCATTCCATTACAGATTTTCCCTGATTTTTTTCTTACTTTAGATCTCACTTAAAATAATAGAATGTTATAGGCAAGTAGTAATTAAAGTTTTTGTTTCTAACTAATACTATTGAAGTTCTGTTTTTAAATACTCTTTTTAAAAGGTTTTTAAGCTTAGAGGAGACTAAGTCAGGAAGATCTTTGTTAATGCTTATTCACACTAATAAATGGCAGTCGCTTTCATTGACAAGAAAGTATAGTTCTTTTTTAGAGCAAGCTAATACATTGAAAAGCTCCAGTTTCCTTTTATTTTAATATGTTAGAAATTATACTGTTGAAATTAAGTTGATAAATATTGGTTCTTTACATTGCTTACAATAATTCTTTTATTATTTTTAAAAGATTGAGAAAGTATAAAAATTTATATTCTATTTCAAGATAAGCTTTTATAGATTATAAACTTTGAGCTTTAGTTTCCATATAAATGAAATCAACTTATCCCCTGCCCTCATTCATTATTTGTATTGAGATTTTAAAAATAAATTAGTAAACCACCACCATTATCATTAATTTTCATATAGAACTTAATCCCCACATAGTGAAAATGAACTTCCATTAATATATCATTTTAGTTTAGGGTACATACATATATTTGTATGTCTTTATTTGAAGTTTTTTTTATTAGTATGGATACTTTTTTTTACCAACACAAATAACAAATTATTTTATATTAGCAAAAAGGTCTTGAGTTGTAGCCAAAAAATTATTGGTCTTCAAGCTAATAACTTTTGGAAAATTATTTATGTTCAAGTATGTTAGATATCCATTGATGTTGTTTATTTATTTTTAAAAGATGGTACCATTCAGTATTTCATAGCTGTAATTTCTGCCACTATACTTGTTTGGATCAATTCAATTAATTACACACTATAATAGTAATTTTCACGAGTGAAAGTCAAAGACTAACTTCTTTTTTGAATATTTCTATATTGTATCACATCAAAGATGTTTCAATAAAAAAAAATAGATTTCCCTTAAGGGAAAGAGTATAGAATATTGTTGAATAGTTGATTTATAAACAAGAAAAAATAAGAAAGCAGTATAAGGTAGTAAATGATTAGATGAGATATTGTTTGGTATAGAATTTAAGTGTTACCCTGTGAGAGGCTTCATGGAAAAAGTAGGACTTGAAGGGCAGATGAGTAGGTAAGAGAGAAAAATGTTCTGCCTCCCCCTCGCTTCAGTCTTTTAATCTGGGAGCTTCCATTGAGCCCCAGACAATATCAACTAAGTCTCAGACTCTGGATTCAACTTTAGCCATAAACTTGAGAGAGCTAAAGGAACTTTATATTAGCAACTAGTTGGCTTAGCAGCAAATCTTCTGGTCTTTTTATTACTCAGTTCTTTGTTTCATTTTCCACTTCTCCAGGAACTATTTTTCTAATATGTACCAGTAATTAGACTCAATTTTCCTAATAACATTAAATCCACAAGTCAAAGAACTGGATTCAAGTACTAGCTTTTCTATGTATTATCTATTCAATAATATCTATTAATCACTTAC
The DNA here is from genome assembly GCF_048593235.1 of Sminthopsis crassicaudata. NCBI lineage: Eukaryota > Metazoa > Chordata > Mammalia > Dasyuromorphia > Dasyuridae > Sminthopsis > Sminthopsis crassicaudata. The sequence continues at coordinate 47,000,316 of NC_133622.1, forward strand.
GCTATACTAAACACTACATTGTGTGCTCGGGATACAAAGACAACTTCTCTGGGTCTTTAGGTTCTTTTTCTATAAAATTAGGAAGTTTAAACTTGATCTCATGGGTTTCTACAAACTAAATTTATTACACCATGAGTTTCAGCAACTCAGCTTCTTACCTTCTTTCTATTTCTGTATTTCTGAGGCTATTTCACTTTCCAAACTTTCATCTCTGCCCAATGAATACCATTTCACTATCAACCACCAATTTCCTCCAGTATCCTCCAATTTCCTGCCTGTTGAGAGTCTATACAGATTGAATGATCTCCCTGTGTTTTGATCAACATTTCTACCTCCCTCTATCTCCACCTTACTAATCTTATGGGACTTAACATTTTATTTGTCCTTTACTTTGTAGTTCATTTTGAAATTTGAGATTAATTTTTTTAAGACTCATTTTCCAGACATGACTGAAATAGTAAATCCTTGCCATACTTAGATGTTCATCTAGATTCTCAACTTTTTACCAATATGGGTCATTTGTCTGGATTCTCAAGAAGAACTTTTTCTGGTTTTTAGGATATTACACTAATGACAAAAAGGATAGTAAATAGTAATGGAAATATCATGAAAAAAGTTCTAGAGGCATAAATGTATTTAACACATGACGGGGACAGTAAAAAGACTATCTTACTTGAATGAAATGGTTTCTTGTTGGAAGTCAGTGAATCACTCAAGCAGGGAGTGCAAGTTTTAGAAGAGGTTGTGGTTGTGATGAGCAGTAGGGAAGATATCTTAAGTTGACATAATGAAACAACTATATTAGGAAAATTAATGTCAGAAATACACATAATATATATCATATCTAATGTCATATTAAAATATATCATAACAATCTAATAAGATAATGATATCTAATATGGTATCAATATAAAACTAAATTTAAGATTTTATCAAGATATAGGGGAAATTAAAAATCTGGAAATTTTATTATTTGGATAAGTCTACTGTTACTGTTTTATTATTTGGATAAGTCTACTGTTAGTTACAAAACAAGAAAATTTTTAAAAGGAGAACCAATTTGTGAAGAAAACAAGTTTGTTTTGAACATAGAGTAATACAATAGGGACATATGGAAATACCATAGTGGGAAATTCATTGAAAAGCAACTGAGTCTAAAAATAGGAGTAAATTGATTTCCCTCCCCCTTTCTCCCCCAAAATTAAGATTGGTGAGGAGATAGACAAAAACAAAATCCTAGACTATAACCAGTATTAGTGGTATGAGGAAGGAAAAAAATAAATCATAGATGAAAGGGGGCAGAGGAGTAGACAGAAAAGTAAAAGTATCAATGGAGAATTTCAAGAAAATAGTGCTTAGCATTGACAATGTCCATAGAGATTTTTAAAAATTAGCATTGAGGCAATGGTACTAGATTTGGTTGGAAAAATTCAATTCAATTTTATAAATATTTAATGACATCTATAACCAAGGACATTGTGCTAGACATTGTGGTCAGTATGAAAATGAGAAAAGGCAAACTATTTTCCCCTAAGGAGAAGGGGAAAGAGAAGTATGAACCTAGCTGAAATAAAAGGCAGAACAATTTCAATTCTATCAGAGAAGTATTAATGAAATCAATTATATAGAATTTAGAGGACTAGAAAGAGCATATTTAAAGCAGGGGTTCAAGTAATGTTTCATGGAGAAGGGATGTTTGAGTTGGATTTGAAAGAGGTTTTGTTAAGTGGATGATATTCTAAGAATTGAATGAACCAATTTTGGGAAATGGAAAAGTAGGATGCATGTTTTGGGAATATGTTGTAATGTGTGTGGCAGAAACATGCAGAGCTGGAGATAAGATTAGAAAGCTTAGAAATGGCAAGATGGGTGTGATGCGATGGAAAAAATTTTAGATTTGGAGTGTGAATACCTCAGTCTAAATTTTGTATTTATTTGTGTCACCTGAAGCAAATCATTTCACCACTTTGGACCTCTGTTTCTTCAAACTGTACTCTAAAGTAATCATTCTGTATTCCTGTTATTTAAGTCACGAGAAAATAGTTAAGCATCAGACATTTTTTTAGGCAGGGAACTAACTTGAACATAACTAGTTATTCTAAGATCATGGAAGGACAAATTCCTTGGGGGTCAGGGTACCCTAAGATAATGTGAAAGAGCCAGAACCTGGAGCGAGGAAGCAAATTGGCATAGATTTCGCTGTCTCATTGCTGGCCAGAGGATATCAATAAAAACTGAGAGACGGAAGGTCAGAGAGATCAGGAAAGAGGAAAGATCACAAAGTCAAAGCAGGTCCCCCAAATCAACAGCTTTCTCATATTGATTACTACTTTGAGCTCTAAGCAGTGTGAGTCTGACAGGTCAACGTCCTCAAATAGTAAGTGAGAAGAGAGAAAACCAAGCGATGGACTAGGATGCACTGAGCTCACTGTAAAGTTGTTGTCTCATTTGGTTTTTCCATTCCTGCTTTGAAACATTTCCCTCTTGAGGTGATTAAGTCAGCATGAAAGATAATATTTGTATATAGCTGAGTGAGGGGTGTGAGGGAGAAGGTAACTATGGTCAGTCAACTATCATTTATTATTTCTTTCCCTCCCAGAATCATTTCATCCACTTATTTATTTATTAAGATTTTTTTGGACTTAGCTACAGAGGAGATTGTTGCCTTAATTGCAAACTAGCCTTAATCACTGAATGGGTGTGCCTCAGTCAAGCTGAGACATATCAAAGACCTTAGCTTAAAAAAGTTAGTGTCCCATTTCACCAGTCTTGTCTTGATCTATATCTGCCCACTGGACTCAGATGACTGGAGGGGAAACTGAGGCAGATGACCTTGCCTGTCATGGTATCACCTCCCTGACAGTCACTGTCCTCTTTGAGTAAGAAGGACAAACAACAACAATTAATGGTGTTCCCTTATTTTATTTATATATTTACATAAATTAAATACAAAAGGAGACCAAGGTACAGAATGGAAAAGCTAAGAGTTGTGAGATCCATCAAGGACACACAACATAGATGAGACTTGACTCCTAATTCAATATAGGGAAGGAAAAAAAAAAAAAAAGACAAATCAAACACAATGTTAAATAATTTCAAAGCTAGATGTGTCGAAATAGAGCTGTACCACTGACAGAAATCAGAGAAAGAGATGAATTTTAAGTGCTAAATGGACATCTGATTGGAATCATGTAGTAACAAATAACTGAAAATGTAGACCTGGAGAGAATTAAGTCAAAAGAATCTCCAAAGAAAGTCCAAAAAAATCTGTATTTGTCAAATAAAAGCCAGGAGCTAAGGAGTAACTTAGTGGAAAGGAGCTAAAGGGAGTAGGTGTAGACTATTTGTTGAAAGATTTTGGCAAGAAAAGGGAGATCTGTTATACCATGATGTTCACTAGTACAGATTCTATTTTAATGTGACTATAAATTTACTTTTTATAATAGAGGGTCTGATTTATTTAATCCTATAAGTTCAAATGAATAAAGGTCTGACAAAAATGAGCAGAAATATGTTGTATTTAAAGCCCCCAAAAGCACTTTTTAAAAATTTCAAACATTACTTGTTTTTGTTATATACTTTCATTAGCAAAAATACATTATTTCCCCCACTACAGTTAACCATTTTGCTGATTTGTTTAAAAAAAAAAAAACCTGATAATATAGAAAATAGATGCAAATTTTGACTCTCTGCAGAAAAAAAAAAGAAAGAAAAATGCATCTATGGATTGCATACTCTTTGTTGCCTTTTGTGCTATAAAACATTTATATTTTCAACACCTATTTAAAATGAACACATTTGTATGTCAGCATGTTCTGAGCTTAACTTAAAACATAAGTTATACTAAGTAACTCAAAATACTAAATAACCATTCTTTAATGCTTCTATTCCATATTATTAAGGTATTCATTTTGGTGCTATTTTTATAATTGAAATAAGGAATAGAACTCTATATCAATGAATATAAATTTTAAAAAATAAGGAATGCTAGTTTTCTAATGGGCAATTTGTAGTATTTAAGGAAATTTAAACTTATAAGAAAAATTAGATGCAATGTTTATTGGTTATCTGCTTAAATTTTATTATGCTTATTCTAGTATTGTTTAATTCAAGAAATTTCAGGTGGTTTAATGATTGAAACTAGCATTTTTGCTGGTCTAAATTTATTGTTTCTACAATGGAAGAACATCTTATTTTCCTAATCCTTTATTTCTCAGTGTCTAAGCTATAAACATTTATGATTAAGATTTCTCCTACAGACTTTTTTTTAAGAACAAAAATATTTTAATACTTTGGCTTATCCAGTGCAACTTTTTTTTTTTTCTGCATTATTTAGTGAGTTATGTCCAAGATGGTTGCTCTCCTAACTTGTCTTGAGTAATGACAATTCTCACAAAAACAATTCTTCTCCTTGCCATCTATGGTATAGAAAATATTCAAACCAAAATAATATAAAGTGGTGGCCAGCTATTTAAAGGCAATTAAGCCACAATTTAGCATGTGTAAATGGATTAGATTACACAAACGATCAAGCACTCAAAGGGCTGTTTTATGGTAATCCTTAAGAAAATTTCTGTAGAAAATGTTTAAGAATATGGTTATAAAGTTCGATTCCTCTTTCTTTTCTTCTTTTAAGTAATTTCTTAATCTTATGCTTAATGTTTAAGTAAAATATCAGGGAATTTAAATAGTCTATTGATGCATTGAGTAATGTGTGTCAACACATGGCTTCACCACAGTAGTTTTAGATCAGTGATTCAGAGTATTCAATGCTTTCTTTGGGAAGTGAAAATATTCTAAAACATCCTTGCCTCTCCCATTCCCCCACCCCATGCCTTTAAGAACTAATGTCATATTGCCAGTTCTGGGATAGGGAAAACACATATATATTTATTTATTTATATTTATATATACACACATAATTATTTGTGTATATATGCATATACACATATTTCACAAGAATCTTGTAAACATGTTATAGTTACAGCGCCCTTAGCCAGCAAAGTAATTAGTTTAGGTTTGAGTGCCTTCATAAGAAATGTTATTATAGTTGTTTTTTTTTCCCAAAGTTCAAACTTCTTGATATGTTGAGAGGAGATACAAAAAATGGAAACCAGCATTCTTACCTTTCAGATGCTACATAAAGCTAGGTGTTCTACCTTCATAACTACCAAACGTTTACTTTCCAGATAAATGTTTGGTAAATTTTTTTTCCTTTCCCAGGGAGGGAAATAAAAAGGAATGACTCACATCTACTATTTGACTCAGTTTCTTCTTCTGTGAGAACATTATTCAGATTTTGTGTATCTTAAAGTTGTTTTAAGGAAAGCTTTGTAAGCTATAAACATGAGGTATCTAATATTAGTAGTAGTATTAATATCTGTCTACATATTGTAGTCCCTAGTTCATTAATTTCATTATGGAACATAATATTTGAAGAATTAGCTGAATCTTTATTCTACCAGGTAAACCCTGTCTCAAGTAGAGCTGTTTCTCTCCCTCCTTTCTTTCTCTCCCTCTTTTCCTTCCTCTTTCCATCTCTATCAGACCCACACTTCACTTGGTTTTTACAAAGCAGGTTAAGGCATCTCTTGATGAAGAAGTGACCAAGTGCGAATTGAATCATGTATTATTTAGACATGGCCAATGCAAAAATTAGTTGACCATATTTGTTACAAAAGCTTTGTTTTTCATCTCCTCATTATGGGGACTAGAGAGGGAAAGAGAGAAAAATAGATTTTTATTCATTGAAAAATAACATTTTAAAAGAAGAATAGGGGGAGGAGGGACCTGTGCCAGTGGGAAGAGAGAAGAGAGGTGATAAGCAGTTTCCCCTTTCATGCTCTGCCTGAGAAAAGGCATTTCAGGAAATAATTTAGATGGGAAGCTATCAGACTAGACTAGAGGGCTAAGCAAACATCACTCAAAGTGAAATCAGAGGTTCTGAACTCACTCTATTCATTCCTTTTCCCCTGGAACATAGTGAAAATCATAGCTCAAGATGGGGAAAGGAAATCTGCCCAAACTGAAAATCCAATGCTTCTCATGTAACTTAAAGCATTGTCATTTTATTTATTATATCCATGTAAATTTTATTTTATAATATTTAATGGTAGCATGTGAGGGTTTTCATTAAAATATAAAATCCAAAAAGATGTGAGGATTTTTACATATATATATATATATATATATATATATGTTTTCTGATTTTTTTTTAGAATAGTTCCTTCCTAGTTCTTGAGCAAATTTTTCAAGCCATGGTATAGAAAAGAAAATGGATCTTGTTTTTCAGTGACCCAAAAGAAGCAAGGGGAAATATGTTTTGGGGCAGAATTCAAGTAAGCCCAGCTCAAGAAGCTCAAAAATCTCTAGAGGGGGGTACATTTACCAGTTTTCATAAATACTAAACTCAGAAAGAAAAAAAAAATTAGGTTTAAAATAAAATCTCAGCAAACCACATCTTTTTTTTTTCTTTTAAATGTGGTGAGATGTTTTTTGTTTGTGTGTTTTTGTTTTGTCATTTCCTCATTAACCCACTGCTAGAGACAGTAATTTCTAGTACTCAATAAACCAATATGCCAATTTATATTAAATTTATCAGGATGTTAATAACAAGCTACGAGAAAGAAAATCTCAGGTTTCTTTGTTCTCCTTTGAAATACTTAAAAGGTTGCTAGGTTCTAATGAGGAGAGGGATATGATTTTTAAAAGAAATGCTGTTCTTTACACATTATTATTATATACTTGCCAATTATAGATAAAGCAAATTTTATGTAATATATGTGTCCAATAAAAATACCTTAACCTTATTAGCAAAAATAAAGAATGACTATAATGGATTTTGAAAAACAAAACCTGCACTTTTAACAATAAGTCCATAGCTGGAATAAAAAGTAACTTGCTAACCAAAGGTAATATTTAATTTGTTAGGTACGTAAAGAATATGGGAAATGTCTACGCACACATTGCTGTAGTGGCAAAAGTACAGAGAGTTCCATTGGCTCAGGGAAAACATCTGGTTCTCGAACTCCTGGACGCTATTCCACAGGCTCACAGGTAAACAATGTTTGTTAACTGAAATGGAATGTCTGTTGTTCACATGCTCTTTTGATTTACTACTCATTCTACCTTAGTGACGATCACCATACCAAATGTTAAATTCATAAATTGTTAGGGAGAGAAGAGTTCCTCTTCAAAATCAGATTAGATTAAAACAGGAATTGAGAAAGTTAATAATAAAAATCACAGAATTGCTTGACGGATTATTGGCCTGGTGGAAGAATTTGAGACAATGAAGGTTTTATTTCATATTAACTCTATACTGTGCAACAGTATTGAATTGTGATATAAAAATCTAAGCTGTACAGAGTTAGCATTAATGATTTAAGTAGTAACAAATTGGTCTTCAAGCAGATTCAAGAAGTTTGCTGTTTCATTCAAACATTAAATAAAACCCTAACACATTGACAGCTGTGACAAATGCATATAAATTCTTAAGACTGCTTGTTTCACTGAATTTTTTTCATTTAATATATTAATATCTTCCAAGTAAAATGTGGATGTGGAATTATTAATAAGGGTAACAATTCCTTAAACTACAGTAGGGGATGCTATTTTTAGAAACATATCTAAACATTAGGTTCTCTAACTTGTAAATGATAAGGATTTCTAACAAAACTCATCCAACTACCTAATCCAATCCTCACAATAATGACCCATTTTGTTGATGGACATGCATCAAGATCTAGACGATGTTGTACGTGTAAATATATAGCATTGAATATGTTAATTCCAAAACTCTAGCTTGTATACCCATGAAATTAAATCTTGTCATATTTGCTCCATAGTTTTAACCTGTTGAGATACATTGGCTCTCTCTCCCAACTTAAATATCTCCACAAAAATGATAGAAGTGTTAGTAATATCTTTGGCTAAATAATTGATAGAAATATTGAAGAGAACAGACTCAAAGATAAAATCTTTTGGAATCCTGTTTGAAGCCACCCTTTAAGTTAATATCAATTACTATTATTTTAGTCAGTGCCATACTGTTTATTTAACTATACTGTCATATGGCCTATATTTTGTGAGATAAATTCTGCAAACGTTCACGAATTACCTTTCAGGCACAGACAGCCCACTGTCTTGGGGTTTGAGGATAAAAAGACAAAAATGAGAGTCCTGTTCTCAGGAAGTCCTTTTTCTCCTGAAAAATACTACATGTATACATAGATGTAAATTAAAAGTAATTTAAAAAGAGGCCCAATCAAATAAAGAATCAAGGAAATTTTTGTAGAGGAGGCAACAGAATTGAGCCTTACAGAAAGATTAAAGATTCAGGGATTCAGAAATAAGGAAGGAGTTACATTCCAGGAACATGATTTGGTCTCCTAGATTTACTAAAAGATTAATAACTCTCTGAAAATATTAACTGTAAGTCAACTTCACCTCATACATGTTTGCTATGTTGTCTGAGCAGTCTGTCATTCCTGATTGAGATAGTTGTTTTTATTTCATAAAGCCCAAAGAATTCATTTAAATAATTTTGAATATAAGAAGTAGCAAAAAAAGAACAAAGAGATAAGATAGGGAGTAAGAGGCAAGTAAGTTTCAGAGAATGACATCAATTTTCTTTTAAATTTCATTAATATAGATTTCTCTGAGGATTTCACCCACTGAATTGTGATAGGTAGAATAAATATTAATAGTTCTAATTTTCTAGAAACCCATGATTTCTTTTATATATATATATATATATATATATATATATATATATATATATATATATATATATATATATATATATACACATATATATATTTATTTATTTATATATTAGAGATAAACCATTCATTGTATTTTACACTTTTAAAGATATAACACGGAAAGGTGTGCTCTTTTAAGAATTCCCATGATGTACCACTGTTTCATCTCTTTTTGTTTTACATTATTGTCACTTACTTCAAATTCTAAAAAGAAATTCTCTTATGGCAAAGTATTTCAATTAAGCAAAAACAAAACAAAAAAAAAAAAAAAAAAAAACAGCTATATTGAGCATTCTGAACACATCTTCCTCATTTCACGGAGTCATTCAACCAGTCTGTGAGAGGAGGAGGAAATAGCTTGCACCATATCAAAGTCCTTTGGAGTTGAGAATATTTGCTTCCCTGCTCTGAATGTGGATATCTCTTCCTGTTATTTACTTTTGCATTATTTTGGTTATTATGTATATTTGGTTCTCACTCTGTGTAAGTTCAAACAAATGAGAGTTAGCATGTTACGGTAAAATGATGGCTGCTATGGAACTCGTGTCTCTCTTCACTCCCTGTTTGAGGTTAAGCAGGTCACTTATCCTCTCTAGATTCATTATTATCTATAAAGTGAGGGAGTCAGACTAAATGGTCTCTTCTGGCTGTAAATCTATGATCCTGATTCTATAAAATTTGGCTCTAAATTCCCTTTATTAATCATTTCTATTATAGTGGATTTTTATATGAATTTACTACAATTTTAACCTCTCCCCAATCAGTAAGAATCTATTCCATTGTATTGATTACCCATGTCACCTTAATGCCCTGGATTCAAACCTGGTCCATATTGATAATTACTTAGAGTAAGTCCTTCAATTTGTTTTTTGAGTGAAAAGAATGAATTTCTTTCATAATGAGTATGGTCCATGTTCCAAAAATAATAATACTATTCAACATGTAATGATGAAACAGCTTTATTTTATTCAGTAAGTTAAAGAGAATTAAGACTCTTCTCAACAACATATCATTTTTGACTATTTAAATAATGACTTAGAGAATTCATTCACTTTTTTTGTCTTCCAAAAGTCTATACAATTGTACGTTAACCCCAATGCTGCTTTATACAGAAAGAAGTCTGTTATTTTTTAAAATAACGTACAAAAATAAATGAATTGTACTAGACAATCTTTAGAATCTCTTCTATCTTTACAAGACTATGATTCCTTAAGTACAGATCTTTGCCATTATGAAATAAAATTATTTTTTCTTTATCTGAATTTTAAAAGAAATGTAAGATAGCTTTAGGAAGCTGTTTATCTTAATAATTTAAATGAAATTCCTAGCGAACTAAGAGAGTTGATCTTTAACTATCTTACTTCTAGGGAATGATTTAGGTGACAGGCAGAATGCTAAAATTAGGCAGTACCAAAGAAATACAGCTTTTGACAGCACAGATAATGTTTTTTTAAATACAAATTTGTGTCGATTACATCTACTTCATGATAATCCTCTCAAAGTAATATGGCCATTTTAAAAAAAAAATCCTTATTTGTAAAGTCAATTACATTTGCAATTGTGTTGCTCTCCAGTTTTGTTTTTTATTTTTGTTTATAATATACATATTTTTCTCCCACTTCTGTGTATGCCTTGTGTCTCTTCTCAACAAATTGCACCAAAACTAGGTTTTCACTATAAATTTTATCAAATCTTCAAATATTAGTTTCTTATCAAAACAACAAAGGTAATGGAAAGTTTACAACAGTACTTTCACCAAAACCATTTGTGATTTTTTGGGCAAATACACAGGAGTGGTTTGTCATTTTCTTCTCCACCTTATTTTATAAATAAGAACACAGAGGTAAATGGGATTAAGTATCTGAAGAGGGATGACTCATCCTAATTCCAATCTACTATACCACATAACTGCTCATTTTCATCTTTACAACTCCTCTAAAACAATTCTGTCCCAAATCACTAAAGATTCCTGAACTCTGAATTATCAAACTTAGAATAGATCTTAGTGATTTGGCCCTTCATTTGAAAGATAAGGGTATGGAGGACCAGGAAGGGTACATTTGTCTGAGGTTACATAACAGGGACCCTGAGATGCAATCTCAAGAAGCCTTTTTTTCTACTTTTTTTTTTTTTTCCCATATGTTCAATTGCTTCATAGCTTCATGAATTTACCTTTATGAAGCTGACTCCCAAGTATCTTTTCTCATCACTTAATTTCTGTTCTAGAATTCTAATCCTATATTTTCAATGGTCCACTAAAAATGTCCACGGGTATATTCTTCAACCATCTCAAAATGTTCAAAATAGAACTTGACAGGTTCCTCTCAAAGTTTCTCTCTCCTCTCTCCATGATTATTTATGTTAGCTGTTCACAGATTTTCTGTAGAATATTTAAGAATTAATTTTCTTTAGCTTTTTGAGTATTTTAAAAACTCAGTTTTGAAATTCACAGACTATATTTTAACCTATTTTGAGTTCTTTAAGCCATAAGCTTCTCTTTGTTTATTTTGTGGTATACACGGAGGATGTCTAGATTAATTTTTCTACTTGTCATAGAATAAGTCTAATGGAAATTTTTCTATTTAGTTTCTACATTTCCCCTTATCATCCAATCTCAAAAGCTGAAATTCATATGTAATTTTCCCCTTTCCTTTAGCTTTTATAATCAGTTACTTATTAGTTGCACTGTCAGAAGTAGCCATATCTCTATTATTCATTAACATTACTATTTTCATATCTTCTCTGTTGTTACTATCATACCAGTCTTCTACTTGACTTTCTTCCCTCCTCTCTCCCTTATGCAAGCTGTCCTTCACTGTATAGTCCATGTTATCTTCCTAATCCCTTGTTCTAATCTCTTCATTCCCTTAGTCAAAAACCTCTAGTGGTTTTCTGTTATCTACAAAACAAAATTAAATTCCTTATTCTGGCATTCAACTACTTTACTCTATTTCATGTACTCTTTTCTGGCAAAACTGAATGATTCACCATTCCCTTTTCTCATTCTCCTTTTTTATCCATGCTAGAAATAGATTTTCTTCCGCAGTTCACCAGCTGAAATAATTTCCTTCCTTAAAACTCCATTCAAATAACCAAATTCAGGTTAAACTCTGTATAAAAGTCTTCTTCAATTCCTGCAACTAGAAAAATCTCTCATCATTTCCCTTGCGAATTTCTCACATTGAGTCTGGTAGCATAAATCTTTCTATTTATTTCCAACCCCTCCCTCCAGGCCCTCTTTTAGTAGATTATAAGATCATCGAATGTCCAGGGGAGAGATTTTATTTAATCTTTGTATCATCAACATATATAGTACAGGGCCTTATACCAAGTAGGCACTTAATAAATGTTTGTAAAATTAAATAGATTAATTTTACTTTTCAAGATGTCCTTTCTTCTTTTAGGAAGAGTAATTAATCTCTTCTTTATTATACTGTGTAGCTTCAGAAACTTCCTTTATTTTCTACCTAGAACTTAAGCTATTCCAGATTAGTAGCTTCTTGAACTTTATCACCACTAGTGATACTAATATATTTTTATAAAGTGATTAGAAGGACAGAAAATTTGCTGAAGTCCTTTGTGCCTGAGGTTATGTGGGACTTCATAATAATGATCCTAGAGGAATTGAATCATTTATCCAGAATTTACTGTATATTATGATTATAAAAATAGCAACATAGCAACTTATAGCCCTCATCAAACACACACGTACCTCTCTTCTGTGACTTTTTGTGTAGGAGTCACGCTTGCTAACCAGTGTCAATTTTGTGAATGTTTTGTTTCTACCAGGATATGCTTTATTTTCCAGCAAATCACCCAAATAGGAACATCTAGGGACTAAAAAAAAAAATCAAATAAAAAAAAACAATTTCTTTTTTTCCTATGGTCTTTTTAACAGATCTTTTATGTCTTTTTGTTCATTTTATAATTGAGGAAACAGGACAAAAATGGCTTTCCCAAAGTCAAACGTACTAACTGGCATAGGTAAAATTTGAACTTGGCTCCTATGACTCTTAACACAACATCCTTTATACTTTCCAACACTGAATCCCTAAGGCATTAAAGACAATGATGAAAACTGAGAAGAAAAAGAAAGCAGACTTCTTTAATTCTTATTTTGTTTCTATTTTCTTTTTTTTTTTTTTTTTTTTTTTTTTTAATTTTTTATTTTATTTTATAATTATAACATTTTTTGACAGTACATATGCATGGGTAATTTTTTACAACATTATCCCTTGCACTTACTTCTATTCAGATTTTTTCCCTTCCTCCCCCAACCCCCTCCCCCTGATGGCAAGCAGTCTTATATATGTTAAATATATTACAGTATAATTTAGATACAATATATGTGTGTAGAACCGAATTTTTTGTTGCACAGGAAGAATTGGATTCAGAAGGTAAAAATAACAGTTTACATTCATTTCCCAGTCCTTTTCTGGATGTAGCTGGTTCTGTCCATCATTAATCAATTGGAATTGGATTAGCTCTTCTCTATGTTGAAGAAATCCACTTCCATCAGCATACATCCTCGTACAGTATCATTGTTGAAGTGTATAATGATCTTCTGGTTCTGCTCGTTTCACTCAGCATCAGTTGATGTAAGTCTCTCCAAGCCTCTCTGTATTTCTCCTGTTGGTCATTTCTTATAGAACAGTAATATTCCATAACATTCATATACCATAGTTTACCCAACCATTCTCCAATTGATGGACATCCATTCATCTTCCAGCTTCTAGCCACTATGAAAAGGGCTGCCACAAACATTTTGGCACATACAGGACCCTTTCCCTTCTCTAGTAGTTCCTTGGGGTATAAGCCCAGTAGTAGTATGGCTGGGTCAAAAGGTATGCACATTTTGATAACTTTTTGGGCATAATTCCAGATTGCTCTCCAGAATGGTTGGATTCTTTCACAACTCCACCAACAATGCATCAGTGTCCCAGTTTTCCCACAGCCCCTCCAACATTCATCGTTATTTGTTCCTGTCATTTTAGCCAATCTGACAGGTGTGTAATGATACCTCAGAGTTGTCTTAATTTGCATTTCTCTGATCAATAGTGATTTGGAACACTCTTTCATATGAGTGGAAATAGTTTTAATTTCATCATCTGAAAATTGTCTGTTCATATCCTTTGATTGTTTCTATTTTCTTTGCAACAAAGAGTTGTCTTTGAACTGTCAAGGACAGAACAGGCCTTGATAGTCAAGAAAGGTAAAGAGACCATGAGATTTGTGATTTGATGATGAAAAATCATGGCTCTTAGTAGAAGTGCCACAGGATTTTATAAAAGGGCAAATGTCTCTGTTTTCAGAAAAAGAAAAGAGAGTACAGAATGGAAAATACAGTCCAGAAAGCTCTGACTTAGTTTGCTGGCAAAATTCTACAAACGATTATTAAAGGTTTAGTTAGTGAATGTCTAAAAAGGAAATAGTGATCACAAAGAGCCAGCACGACTCCATCAAGAACAGGTCATGCCAGACTAATCTCATTTCCTTTTTTAATAGGGTTATTAGACTGGTAGAGCAGAGGAATACTATAGATATATTTTAACTAGATTTCAGCAAAGCATTTGACAAAGCCTATTGTGCTATTCTTGTAGAACATATGGAAGGACATGACCTAGATGCTAGACGTTAGTCTGAATAGGTAGGTTTGGAATTGGGAAATTGCTCAATATAAAAATTTATCATTAATGGTTTGATGTCACTTTGGAAGTAGGAGTCCCAGTTGTTTGTCCCAGAGACTTGTGCTCTTATCACTTCTAGCAGTTACTGAGTAAAGGCTTAGATGATGTACTTATCAAATTTGCAAATGCCCCAAAGCTAAGAGGGATGGCTATCTTAAGATAGCCAGATACTAAAAAAAAAGATCTTCACAGGCTAGACTATTTGGGACAAATCTAAGATATAGGCCAGACTATCAAGACAAATCTAAAATGGGACTTATATGGATAGAAATAATGCTAGATTTAAATTTGAATAATCAACTTCACATAAGCAAAATGGGGGTGGAGATGACTAGCTATCCATTAATATAAAAAACTATCTGAGGATTTAATAGACAACCAGGACAAAGGGAGTTAACATTGAGTTAACAATGAATTAATGCTGTGATATAGCAGCCAAGAAATCTAATGAAATGTTAAACTACTTTTTAAAAGCATTGGTTCCAGGAGTGGAAAGGTGACAGTCTCATTACATTTGGCCCTTCTTTTATCCCATCTGAAGTGTTAAGTTGTAAAGCATCATATTTTGGGAAGAAAATTGATTATCTAGATCGCATTGATAAGAGAACACATAGAATGAGGAAGGACTCTGAGTCTATACCATTGGAAAATTGTAAAAGAAATAAGTATATTTAACCTGAAGATGAGAAAATTTGGGATAGAGTATAACTGGAATTTCAGAATTTGAAGGTTTATCATGAGAAAGAGGAATTAAACTTGCTTTCATTTCCAAAAGACAGAAATAGAAATGATAATTATTAGTTTCAAGAGGCAAACTTATTTTTGATGAAAAGGATTATTTATTAATAATTAAAACTACACATAAGTATAATGACAACCTTAAGAAACAGTATGTTTTCTTGCAGTGGACCATAGATTCATAGAATCAGAGCTATAATGGACTTTAACCATCATCTAACCCAACCCTTTTCACTTTACAGATAAGAAAACTGAATGCTAGAAAAGTTAAATGACATAAATATGAGAACCAGAATTTGAACTCTTGTCCTGATTCCAGATTCAGGGCCCTTTTCATTGTGCCATCATGCTTCAAATATCTTAAAAGCATAGCTGAATGATCATTTGATATCCTTATCATTTTATGGTTTAGACCAAATATTTTCTTAAGACACATCCAACTTATCCCATGTCTGTGTAACAGCAGATCACTTAATAAGATATAGGGGGAAACTATTGTATTTTAGGATGTTGATGAATGAAGTAGCTTCGTTTTAAAAATGAAGGTTCCATTAGTGGTAAGAGGATAAAGTAGATTTTGACCTACATACTGGAACCTTTCTGGAATTTGAGAAAATGTGGGTTAATAATGGACAGGAACTTAGATAGAAAAAAAAATGTGGCATAAACATATTGCTTAGATTCCACAAGAAGGGGTGTCACTAATGGAAGCAGTAAAGGAATGATCTGGAATCATCAGGAGGAATTGAGTGGTATAGTTCATTAGCTGTTAAGTTCAAGGAGTAGAAGAAAAGGAATGGCCACCAACCTTGAGGTCAGGGCTGAGTATCATTTAAAATGAGGAAATGAATTCAAAATGAGTTTAAAAGTTTATGGATGTACATGAATGATGAAAATAGAACAATTATTTCCAGAAACACAGCAGAAAACACTGAGAGATGAATGAAGCAGAGTGGAATAGGGAGTAAATTATGAAATTTAAGAGGAATGTAGTAGAAGATTTTAGCTTGCATCAAAAAGGCCTAATATACTTCCTGCTTCCATTCTCTCCTTACTCCAGCACACTCTTCATACTTCTATAAAATTAATGTTTTTTGCTATCTGCTTCTTCTCAGTTCAAAAATCTTTCATGTCTCTCCATTATTCACTGAGTAAGTCTAAACTTCTTTACCCAGCACATTCTCTGAGACTAACACAATCTGTCATGACCCTGTTTTTCTATCCTACTTACATACTGCTCAGGGAATCATGGAATATGAAAGGTGGAAGGGAGCTCTCTTTAGCCCTTAGCTCTACATATATTGGGTCACCCAAGCTTTGCTCTAAGACTTTTAGTAGGGGGGAAGACATCCAAAAACAGACTTTTCCACTTTGGCAGAAGTTTGGGGTTTTTTCTTAACATCAAACCTAAACCTGCCCCTTTTCAGTATTTACTAATCATTGTTCCTAGTTCTTCCCATTAGTCTATGGAGAACAACTCTACTCCCTTTTCTGCATGACAGTACTGCACAATCTGAAGGATAGATATTTTGTACAACCTTAAGTCTTCTCCTGGCTAAACATTCCTAGTTCTTTCAACCTGTCATCACATGGCATAATCTTAAACCTCTTTGCATCTTTCCCATTCTTCTCAGGGCATTCTTCAGAATGTCCATATACTTTCTAAAATATATCCTTTAGAATCCAAATGTGATCTGCTCAGGACAGAGAGAAAAACCATCTCCTTAGCCCTGTATACTAATGTGTTTTAAATTAATTTAGCTGACATCCACGCACATTATTTCAGCCAAATTGTACAATTCTCTTTTCCTTTTACACCTACTCTGTAGTTTTCTGTAGGCATATTTAATACATCCTTCACAAAAACTTTACTTATTGAATTCCAAACTATCTTTTAAAGCCCATTTTAAATGTCACCTCCTACATGCAGCTCCTCTGCTTCCCCTCCTAACAATTTTCCACTCAAAATTTCCAGTTTATTTTGCAATTCTCCAAATAACTTGTGTATCATAATGTACTGGAGTCATTTGTGCTTATATCATATTTCCCTACAAGAGTACAAGTTTCTTGTGAGTAAGGACTTACATCTTTTCTAAATATTGAATCTCTCTTAGATGGATCTCTAGAGAGAAGGATTTAGATAATATTTTAATCCTTTTAAATTATTACTCTTTGACTTCTTAAAACAAAGTCTTAACATATTAACAAAAACTGAAAAGCTAGATGGACAAAAGAAAATGTAATAATAATAATAATAAACTCTTTTTTGTTATCCAAAATTTATTATTTGAAACCCATCTCTGACACTTAACTCTTATCTTCAGACTTGGGATCTCAGATAAAGACGGTAATAATACCTACTTTATGTTGTTCTGGCAGTTAACAGACTCCTTTAAAGGATTATTGTATGTGATAGAAACTCTACCAAAATAACTCATTTCACTGGTATCCTTAGTATCAATCGTATTGTCCCATTCTCATTCCTCTTTGTTGTGTAGAGATAACTCTTGGTTCTCTCTCATAAGCCATGCCATCAGAACAAAAATCCCAATAATTTCCTAACAAGCTGGAAAGATTTTGTATATGAACACAGTGATGGGCTGTATGTCTACCATCTAAGGAACAACTGAATCAGATTGGGAAAAGCTTATCCCTATATTAAGATAGTATTATTATTATTTTCATTATCACATAGCAACTCTCAAAATCTATTTTCTAAATTGTTTGGGAATTAAAAAAAAGAAAAGCCTTGATAGAAAATATCTACATGTACAAAATAATAGACTCTTGAAATAATGGGAAAATGGGTCAGATCTCCACTGAAACAATTGATAGTTCCATGCTTTAGCATTCTATGTGTTCCTATAACCAAAAAAAAAGTGATCACTGCAAGCTAATATGGAGGTGATGATTAAAGTTCTATGATGATAGACACATAATCCATGTGTAATCCATAAGTGAAACCTTTCCAAATTAGTCAAAACTGCTGAAACTTACTTGATGAAAACATGGGTTTACTTTCTAAGCAGCTTGGAAGTACAGGGGGCTTTCTAGTAGATCTTTAGTGCTTCCTGAACAAAAACAGTTCCAAACTTAAATGTGGTATTGCTACTGTGATCTTCCCAAGTTGATACCTCTGAGTCAGGCAACTTGTTGGTTTTGGATTGTCCACACAAACAAATGAATTTGAAATTTTTCTATGTTAAGCTCCCATATTTTCCATTGGCAGTGTAGTGGAAAAGTAAATTGACTATATTTAACT
This sequence comes from Sminthopsis crassicaudata, assembly GCF_048593235.1. Taxonomy (NCBI): domain Eukaryota; kingdom Metazoa; phylum Chordata; class Mammalia; order Dasyuromorphia; family Dasyuridae; genus Sminthopsis; species Sminthopsis crassicaudata. The sequence goes on from NC_133622.1 coordinate 47,018,768, forward strand.
TTTTTTTTTTTTTTTTTTTTTTTTTTTTAAGGAAAATGAAATCAGAATAATGTAATATCCCCTAAAATTCCAGTTTATTTTTTAAAATGTCTTCTTGAAATGAAACTACTGTTACTTAAAAAAATAGAATGATCATTTAGCTGTTAGTTTTCAACACATTATATAGCTTGAAGGGTACCAAAACTTGACATTCTATAGATTCACAAATGTGTGCATGTATCCACCAGATTAAGAAGTTTAATACTTTTCAAATAAAACAGCCCCCTTAAAATTGTCAGATATTTATAAAAGTACTTTATTAGCTTGAACCTTCACCAAATTTAAAACATTTTAACCTATTAAAAATCTTTAAGGGAATATTCAACATTTATTTGTCTTTAATTACTATATATTCAAGTAATTCATAGCTTTTGTCCCTTTCCTTTTTAATAAATGTGGCACTTAAATTGATTTCTCATGAAGTTTTGTTATACTTAAGTCACTTTTGGAATCAACTTTTGGAAGCTTCAAATAAGCTACAACAGTGCTGAAAAGGTCTATTACAGCAAGACTGAAAGAAAAAAAAGCTCTCAGCAACATAGGCTACACACAAAATTATATGTGTGGAGGAGAATTTTTGTGAGAAAATTCAGTGGCTGATTGGTTTGTTCCTTCTCCTCCCTTTTCCCGTTTCTAGAGCCGGATTCGAAGAATGTGGAATGACACAGTTCGAAAGCAGTCTGAGTCTTCCTTTATTACTGGAGATATAAACAGTTCAGCATCACTCAACAGAGGTAATTATAAACTATTTTTCATATTTATGACTTCTATGATTACTTTAAGGAGTCTTAAATTTATTGCTTTATTTTCAGCTTCTGCTGGACTTCATTCCCTGTGATAGGAATATTACAACAAAGTATAAAACCTGGTTGAGTGTAGCAGGGTGTTCCATTATTCATAAACCTGGATTTTTTTTAACTTGAATTTTCAGAATATCTTTTCTAAAAGAAGTTAGGAAATAAGGAACTTCTTTCCATATAGTCAGCTGCTACTGCCATAAACTGGTGAGCTGTCAGGCCTCATTGCAAGCAATGAAAATGGGCAATTATGTGACTATAGAGGCTGCTAAGCATCATAGAGTTACACATTGTCCCAGGTATAAAGCAATTTCGTACTCTTTCAGGGAGTTAAAAAAAAATACTGCATAATCCATATCTACAACAAAAGGGAGGAAAATATCTAATCTTAATTTTTAGAATATATGACCAACTAACAGGGAACCATGAGGATAACAGGAAAATTTGAATGTGTGCCTTGACCCCGAGTGCTTTTGGGTAAATTGTTCCACAGGCTCTACTTTATTTTGTTCTCAACGGCTCAATTGCCTTATTGTAATTTTAGCAAAGCTCTTAATTGATTTTTTTTTTTTCCCCCCTGGATTGAATTTGAGCAGTTAAAACATCTAGAGATCTAGAGCATTATTATATCTATTGGAAATCAGTAGTGCAGGAACCTCCGACATTCCAGATTCACTATTCTAAGAAAAAGATTTTGACTCAACTTTTGCAAGAGCCAGGTTACTATTTAGTTTGAAAGAGTAAGTCGCTCTGACTAATGATCTTGTATTTATTTCATGAGAGTCAGGGATTATTTCTTTATTATGTAGAATCTGCTTATCTAAGCAATTGCTCCAAAGCTGTAGTCATCTAATACTGCCTTAGCATCAATTGATGAAAAACTGGCTAGTGTATAAGAGAACAGATTATTTCCTACATGGCAGAAGATAAGGTGATCATGAATATATCCGTGAGCACAAGAATTATTCCCTTTGCAAGGACAGACTTTCATCTATAAAATGATATAGTTAGAGTAGATGATCTCCAAGGGCCCATGCAGCCCTAAAATTCTATGATTTCATCATCTTTCTTTTTTCTTTAGCTAATCTCATTCATTGGAAAATTTATAGTGTTTTCTTTTAAAGAAAGAAATGGCTTTCTTATAAAGAAAACACTATAAATTCTCCAATAAATAAGATCTTAGGATTTTTCTTGAACAACCTTTTTTAAACATTTAAATATTTCTTTTTGTAAGAATGAAAATAGAGGATACAACTTTTATTTTCCTTATCATTTGATTCTTTATATAGCATCTATTATGAGTTGTCTTATTTGTTAATAAATTATGTCTAAAATTAGTGAAATATATAATCACAAAATTTGAGAGTTGGAAATAAGTTTATTGGTCAAACCCATGCATTTAAGCCTGGTGATCTATCCACTATTATTGCCTAACTGTCCCTACTACAGCTTATCATTTTCCTTATTAATCTTTGGCGCCTTGAACCAAACACAGTACTCCAGAAGTGGTCCAGTACACTCTTATAATCTTGGGAACTCTGCCTCTCTAAATATAGTTCAAAGTAACACTAGCTTTTTTGGTTTCCATAGTGCATTGCTGACTCATAATTTCCTTGAGATTACCTAAAACTCCTAGGTATTTTTCAGAATTTATATTTTACCAAGTCTTCCTTATCTTATACTTTTGAAACTGAATTTTTTTCCTCAAGTATCAAACTTTGCATCCATTTTTCATATTTCATCTTGAGTCAATTCATTGTTCTAGTCTGTCAAGATCTGTTTGGATCCCGTTAGCTCTCTCAGCTACATGTCAGTCCTAGAAGTGATGAGTATATCATCTCTGCCTTTATGCAAGTCTGATGAAAACATTAATATCAAGAGATTCATTCCACTTGAGAACTCATTCTGATCTCTTAATTTTGAGGACCCTCTTATTTTATGTTACTACTTATTATTTTTCTTCAAGTATATAACTCATATATGCTCTTTTTCATTAGTTGAGTGATAAGCCATAATAATATTGATTTTTTTTAGACCAATAACATTTTAACTTCTTGGTTTTGCAATCATTTATATTATTGTTTTTTCCAACAACTAAGAAAAATCAATGCTTATATATTTCAGTGGATTTGTGATGTCATAAACAAAGATGTATCTTTTAGGAGTTCTAAACTTTTCTGTGAATCCAGTTCCCTAGTTATCTCTGACATTTGCCATATGTCTGATCATACACATCCTTTTTTCCTTCATATATGTCTTTGGTGATATGTTTTATATTGTTCTTTAGCAAAAACTTAATAAGTTACAGAATATGCATGTTCACTACATACTTCCCCAGTGTCTTTTGGAAAAACAAATGAAATTGGCAAAACACACTTATTGCCCAGATTGCAAACTTTTGAGTTAGCCTGCCTATCTGGAACATAAAATACAACAACAAAAAAACACATCTTCCCAACATTTCATTTACATGGCATCTATTTCCTAAAAACAAAAACACATTCTTGCTATCTTTAGGATCCATTAAATTTTTAAAAATCTCCTATAGACAGTAAATTATTGTCCCTTTTTCTCTTCCTAATTTTTGTTACTTTACTTTTTCTCATAATAACTCTCATGTTCTTGGGTTCGAGCATTTTCTCTAGCCTTGTTTCATGTTGATCTTTAAATTATTTCAATGTTCTCAAATACTTTCTTAGAGATTATCTTATTCTTTTCAAGAATTTTTTCTTAATCTGAGACTTTAGAGAGACACAAAGGCTATTTATAGAGCATACTTCATATCAAAACCTAGTCTCAAATAGTGGTGATATGTTATTTCTATGTTTCAAGTTAAGCTTTTGTATTGTATTCTCCCAAAAGATTGAGTGTATCTTTCTCTGAGCGTTACAGTGATTTTTAGAATTCAGGCGGCTCTTATTTCTAAATTTAATTTATAATATGGATATACCACAATAGTAACCCAAATTTTTACTTCACATCATATTTTCTCACACTACCTAATAAGTTAGGTACTATTGTTTCCATTTAATAGAGGTGAAAATATATTTTTGTAGTCATGTTTTTCACAATGGAAGCCACAATTTACAAGTTGATTAATTAACACAGTTATTCCCAATCAGCAGTTAAAGGCCCTCAATGTTTTTTGGGAAGTCCATTGGGAAACCCATGAATATCCTAAAAGAAATGGCATATAACCTAAATCTTCCTACTTAACCAAACCTTACTTGATGATAATAATGAAGAGTGTAGTTAAAAAGTAATCTCTGTGGTTTGCATTTGTTAAGGAACTTTTGATCTTGATGATCAAGGTCATCATGTCAATGATCTTGAAGTGTATGTGAGACTCCATTTTGGAGAAGAATGCTAACAGTTAAGTTTTATTCAACTTAATTGAAAGGTTTTTTTTTCCAGGAGTTAGGTGGTGAATCAACTAGCAATAAAAACAATGGGGTCTTAAATTTAACATATTTCAGTTAATATTGTGCCTGTAAAAACGTGGCTGTAGTAAACCATTTGCAAATGCTAGACTATTCTCATTTTCATCAAAAATTCATATATATACCATTTATCATCTGTATGAAATATTGATGCCAAAGTAAACATATCAGTTAGTAATTATTGGTGTTCTCTTGATCAATTTCTTCGGGTAATAAATACCATCTGTGATGTTTTCCCTTAAAAAAAAAAAAAAAGCCCTCAATGCTCTCAAAATTCAACTACCTCTGATTTTCCTCATGGGGTATTTGTCTGGTCTAAATATTCTTTCTGGCATTTTATCTTATTTGCTATTTCTAATTCACTGTATTATACATCAAGAACTGTGATGATAGTCAAAATCAACATATCTTCTATCAATAATACTAAAAGCAGATATTGATATAGAATCATTGACAAGCTTGCTTCATTTCCCATTTATTTGTTGGCTTCCCAACAGTTTAATCTGTTAATACTCTTGAGCAAATGCATCTCATTTGAGTCTCACAGTAAGATATTCAATCCAAAGGCATCTCATAGGTTGGATACAGTACTGGGAAATTAGGAAGATTTATCTTCCTATGTTCAGCTGTGGGCAAGCTACTTAATCTTGTTTGCCTCAGTTTCCTTATCTCAGAAATGAGCTAGAGAAGAAAATGCAACCATTCCAGTATCTTTGCTAAGAAACCCCCAACAAAATGTTGAACACAACTGAGAAATGACTAAATAACCAAAAAAAAAGAAAAAAAAAAAAAAGAGCAATTTTCTGTTTGATTCCTACAACTTTGACTTTTTGTTGTTATTGTGAACAAATAAGTTTGCATTCTGAAACATTGCTTTCTTTGGCTTCCATGTTTTTGCTTGGCAAGGGCAGTAAATGCTTACTTGCTAGCTTTATTGATTTCTAGACTTCTTTGATAATTTCAATGAAGTTCTTGGGGGGGAATTGTGGTAATCAAATTTAATATCTCCCATTATCCATTTTTTTCTTCATTGGATACTTTTAAATAAATTAGGTTGAAGTCTTCAAGTCTTATAATTATTTTTCTGATTTGATATTAATATTGACCTTTGCTCTAGATATTAGTCTAATCACAATAAACAATTGAGTTTAAGAAGATTTTCCTATAAGTAACCAATTGCTTATTATCACTATATAGTCAGTGTACTTTTCTACGGTGTTTTTTGGTGCTCATCTTATTCTAATTCTACCTCTCTTCTGGAAGAAAAAAAAATTTGATCTGTATTTGTGGATGAAAGTATTAATAACTTTGACTTCTTTCATTTAGTATATCTGAATCATATTTGTCAATTTTTGATGTTTTTCTTCTGCCCACTGTTATGGGCCAGAACTTGAAACAAGGTGCTAAGTCAGTGGAATTGATAGAGACAATGGTTGTTTAGCAGGGTGCTTATCAGTTCTCTGGTTCAGTACAGGTACTTAGTACTTACTATAGTTCTACAAGATTCACCCCTTTGATAAGAGACCATATAAGCTAGGATAAGCTCAGCCAGAATGAGAAGGAGGAAGACCAGAGAAGTGGTGGCAGGCTCTCCTCCTTGGCTTCTCCACTGAAACCAAGACCCGGAAGTCCCCCAGAAAAACTAGCCGAGCCCCAAATGAAGGAGACAAGACTCAGAAAGAGACAATAAAGGATTTGGACTTTAATACCAGGCTGCATGTGGGGTGATTCCTCTGAGCTGAAACGAAGGCTGCCTCCAGAGACCCCAAGAAAACCTCAACAGAGAACAGTACATTTTAGAGAAGAATATTATAGCCCACCTTCACCTTGAAGTAAGCAAGTATCAGTATGTTGGCTTGGCTTACAGTGTATTGTGAGGTTCTTCCTGGAATATTTTGCTTCCTCACACTTTATGACCAATACTGGCCTATATCCTACAGTTGTCTGCATGTTTTTCTTCTGGTTTCATTTATAGTAAAAATATTACTGTGGATGTGATTCATTTCTTCTAATCATTTTTCAACTCATTACTCATTGAACCAAGGACTTATTTAGAGTACCCAAATTTAATATTTATACTCCAAAAATAATTATTCTTTGTAGCAGCTTACCTATTTTTCTTCTTCCCTACCAAATTTATTTTCAAAACCCAAAGGCACAGATTGCCATTGACAAAAAATTGAAAATATTCTTATGAATTTCCAGGTTACTTCTGGTGATTAACATTTCCATATTTAACTAGATTAAACATCGAACTGTTATTCAGTCTTTACTCTGGTCATGCTTAAAATTCTTTCAGGTTGGTAGATCCTTCCAGAGCTTATATTCAACTGGCAGAACCTGTGTGAACCTAGCATTAGCCTGTGCCATGAAGAGGTATAGACTGGAACTGTTTCAAATTGGTTGACATGAAGAGGGAAATAAGATAGACTGCCCATAAATAGCTTACATTATCAACAACAAAAAATGGGATCTCATTTATTTACAATTCCCAAAATTTTCTGTCTTCTAGTTGTTTCACCAATATTCCTTATATATTTCTATATAAAGGTTAATTAAAAAAACAAAAAAAAAAAAAAACAAAAAAAAACACCTGAGGAAGCTAACTGAATGCTAAGTGAGCAGAGTGAATATAAATCTTTATTACTTTAATCTAAGAGGATAATACCTTCTGGGCTAAAATAGAGAAAAAGACTAATCAAATAGACTTGTCTCCTCTGAATTAAAAATTAAATGCAAAATGGATTCCCCCTTCTGTCTTTTGCTTTCTTGATCCGAAAACAGATTTGCTGTCAGAATTAAAGGTAATTCATTTACTGTCCCTCCTTTAGAAATTAATGTAAATATTATCTTTCCAGTCCTTCCAATGTCCTCTCCTACCCTTCAGAAATCTCTGGAAACACTAGTTCAATTCAGAAAGCCTTGCTAAATAACCAGTTTTGTAGCAGAGCAGAGATGTGACTCCAATCCATTTTAAGCTTGTGTCTTGTCAGAGCAGTATTGTCTTTTGGAGACTGTTAGATCACTGGGCCAAAAGAAAATTCACAATAAATCACCTGCCATCTCGTTAATATTCAGGCTCCTAAACACATTTTGTTTTTATGTTTTCATAGGAAATGCAAATGAAAAAATGTCAATGGTAGCTGATGGTTATTGATGGCTTATATAAATTAATGCTCCCAGGGTGAGGCACTCATTCACTGAACTTCATTATTGTTTGTAAATATACTTTGGTGTAATGCATAAAATATACCATACTGCCCATAAGTGTTGAAACTCTAAATGATTATAGAATTGTCATTTGTAAATATTAAACATATCTTTATAATAAATTTGTATGTCTGTGATATATGCAAAGAAAAACAGTTAATGATGTGCATGTGTGCTTGTGCATATTTAGCAAATAAAATAGCCTATAAAAAGGCTGTTCAGTATCAACAGTGAGCAGTAGGACCATATTATCTCAAGTATGTTAAGCATTCTATGATGCATACAAAAATTGGTTTCCTTTTATTATTGTGGATAGGTTTTATATCAAGCATTTATCACCACTTCCTTTTCCTGATGTACAAATGTGGTAACAATTTCCATTCTTTGAATAATGCATTCAAAATATTAAAATGTTGTTTCTATTCTATGCATTATTATTCCATAGTCTTCAATAATAAACCAAGAACATTAAATGCTGGTTTAAATGGTAAAACTGAAACAAGGACTATTAGATCTCCATTCTAAACCCAAACTAAGCCATTTTGAGAAAAGGTTCTGTATTCAGATTGAAAAGGGAATGAGGAAGGGAGAGGAGAGGGTAGAGAGAGAAAAAATGAAAAGGAAAAAAAGGGATGATCTTCTGCTATATTTTTCGGTCTGTAAGAGTCTGTTCTATATAATCCCAATACTGGGAATAGAGGATTATTTTTTAAAAATAGATTACTAATATATCTTGTAACCTTTTGGATGATTATTTTTAATTCTACTTTTTGCATACTCTTCCTTTCTAAACCTTTGCCCCAATTTTTTCCCTAAAACTTTCTGTTCCCCATAGAAAAAAAGTTCTCTTTTAACTGGTTTATTAGGTTGTACCACTGGCAGGAGATATCCTATCATTTCATTGTGAATTAAATTGTGATGTAAAGAAATGATCTTTATCTTTCTTTCACATTATATTTTCTTCTTTATTAAATATTAGATCTCAGTACATCCTTTGGAGCTTCTTCCAATATCATATTTACGCTGATGTCTCCTGGCAATTTTTGTTTAATCATGGCCCTTTCTACTTTATCAAGTTGCCTTAGTTTGGACTTTCTTTTGTATATCTAGTGAGCAGAACCAATTAGCAACAATTGTTTGTAGAAATAGATTGAGTGATATCAGTATTTGACAGAGAACCAAAAAGGATTGTTTAGATAATCTAATCCCTGCATTCAGAGAATTTATAATATTATAGGGCATAAGCAAGGGTATATTGGACCCATTCTTTACTGGTTGCTAATTTTTTTAATGTGAACATTTATATCTCAGAAATTGGCAAAAACTACAAATCAGAGATTTATTTATTATTTTGCTAATTGTCTGTACTTAAGAATGTGATAGAGAAAATGTTAATAAAACATATTAAACTTAAAAGTGTCTCTCTCATACATACATTCCTTCTGGAGGTACAGTTGTTAAACTTTTACCTGCACACTCCAACATATGTAAATAATGAGAATAGAGGTAAGAATTTGCAAAATGATTATTAGGAGAAATCTAACCAAAAGGGCTAAGAAAGTGAGGCAACTAAGATTATTTATAGCTAATAAGGAGATCAAAGGAAAATTCTTGAAGAGTAATTAATTACACTAAAAGGACTCAATTATCTGGTTATAAACTTAAGTTGTTCTTCAAAGTTTCTGATTAAAAAAATTAAAAAACAAAAAAAAATATTCCTTGAAGTTGTGGCATCAAAAATATTTAGTCCAATAATTTGTGGTAATAGCTAAAATTTGGTAAAGACCTTTATACTGCATTCTCAGTGAGAGAGATCATTTATTCATTCTATGTTCAAAACACTATGCTAAAAACTGCTGACAAACCCTGCCCTCAATAAACTTACAGATATTAGTGTAAGAAAAAGTAAGGGGGAGAGAGAGAATTACAAGAGATGACTTCCACTTTTGGTGGTCAAGAAAAATTCTCTATTTGACTAGATTGAGAAGAGGTGAATGGGAATAATTTTTGTCAAGTTTTGAAAAGCAATTTAGCACTTGATTGTGCAGAACTTTGAATGCTAGGATTGGGAACTTATACTTTAATTAGTAGTCACTTCAGAAGCCTGAAGTTTACCTAGAGGAATGAGTTTTGGAAGGATACCTTATGTTATGGTGGGAAGGACTGATTCAAGGATATTGCTAACTATTGCAAATAGAAGAGGAAAGAAAAGTACTTGACTAAGGGTCATTATAGTAAGTATTGAGAGGAATAGGTGCAAAATATATTGTGGAGGTAGAAATAAAATTTTCCAATCTATTTAACATGCCAGATGAGGAAGGGAGGAGTCCAGAAGAGCCTCTGAATAAAAATGAGAATGTAGGGGGAAGGAGACCAATTTGTTAAGAAAAGTAATGACCACAACAGTTTAAATAGGAATTTTGCCAATTATTATAATTAGATATACATCTGAAATACAAAATATTTAACCTACTGCTATATAACTATTTATCCTAAAGCTTAGAGACGACTGGAGGTTGCTTTACCTTTAAAACATAATTCCTCTTTTGAAGAAGTGTGAAAGATCATGGAGAAATCAAGAAAAAATTTTAGTCTGCCCTCTTGTTCCTGATATGCCAAGAAAGGACTAGGGAGAACAACCAAAGACAGGAAGGGAGGGACCCATCAGAGATGGATCAGAAAATAGTTGGGATAAACTATAAGACAGTTTAAAGAATGAACCATAATATGCAAAGTCAGAAGGTATTGATGCAGTTAGCAGCAGTCCAGACTGTCCTGGGGATCCCCCCTCTTTAGTCAGAGATGCAGGTCCAGTGTGAAAGAATTCATGAACCTGAAAAGTCTGACTGGCAAGAAAGAATTTTATTGTTGGCTGAGAAGTCATCTTTGCTAGGAAGACTGACTCCTCAGTTGCAACAGGTCCTGACAGAGAAATAACAAGAGGTTGTCACTAAGAAGAAGGTCTCTTCACAGTGGGCAGGAGTCCTGGTAGGCAGCTGTGCAAGAAGAGAGGAGCCTTGGACACTACTTTGGACTTCTGCTTAAACTTAAAGACTTAAAATTGTCTTTTTATATTAAATTTGAGACTGAGGTTACAATTGAATGAGATTCCTTCAATGCTGTCACTGCCCCTAGGCCTAGATTTCCAGTAGAACAAGACTACTTAAGTTATATCAGGTCCAGATCTCCAGCTGAATGAGACCACTTAAGTTCAAGCTTAAGAAGGGAGTGGTCCTGGGCTAATCTTTTTTTCTTTTTCTGAGGCTGGGATTAAGTGACTTGACCAGGATCACATAGCTAGGAAGTGTTAAGTGTCAGGGCTGGTGCTCTATCCACTGAGCGACCTAGCTGCCCCTTCCTGGGCTAATCTTAATGAACCCCCTTCACGGCCCTGAAGGGTGGGTCCCTGTCAGGAGAGTTTCAGAGTTCACCCCAAAAGTCAAGGACAGTAGTCAGGGTTCACCCCATCAGTATGACTGCTCTAATTTAAATTTAATTTAATTTAAATTCCAAATTAGAGTTTTCTTTATATCTTGGTCTAATTATTGCATTTGCATATATAGGCAGGCTAAGGGGATGTGGGTGTGTAAAATATATGCATATGTATGTATATATTTATATATATACACAATTCCACTATCAATGTTAAATATCTTATTAAGCTTGAGATAAGATAAAAATCAAGATAAATCTTTTCAGACATAAAAGTTTGGATTAAGCTTTCAGAGTTTATCATGTTCACAAAACTCAGTGAAGAAACTAAAAAGGTCTTCAGACACATTTCTTCTGTAATGAAAAAAATGTTCTTTTTAAAAAATAATGATTAGAGCTTCATGTTTTTGTGGCAATTGTTTTAACAACTATTAAACTATTGACTTGTAAATATTGATGATCTATGACTGAAATTATCCCCAATAATTCTAATATATATTAGATGATCCTCAGGATAAATGTTCATGTCCTTTAAACACCTTTGGTTTCTCAGAGGAACTGTGGCTTCCAAATATATTAGTTTCAATTGGAATTGGTTTTCTTTCTACTACATTCTAGTAGAAACTACTTTCCAAAGTCACCAATTCAATTAAACCCACAAACCATATTTAAATACCTACTAGATGGGAGAGAAATTGGGGCAGGGGGGAAGTTCTTGCTTTGAGTTAGGAAGATATAGCTTCAGATTTGATGTCCAAGGTCAAAGTACTTCTCTAAGTAAAATAGAAATCACACCTGGAGAATTTACTTGAGAGTATATAGAAAGACTAAAGATATGTATGTGTAAGTGTGTGTATATTTGTGTGTATATTTCTTTTAAACATTAAAGTGCTGTCATATGAATATTTTAAGTACCATAAGTCAGACAGAGTATGAATTAAGGAAGTTATTTCTGGAAGAAAAGAAAACTAAGGAGATTTGCAAAGTTATTATCAAGGAAATGGTACCCAAGTTGAGTCTTGTGATGTATTCCTAATTATCATATAAATCATTTTTGTTTTTTTCCCTCATTTTTTTTGACCTCTTGGCAGAATGCAGCATAATGTGAACTTCTCACCTTTTGTCATATTCTAATCCAGAGGTTCTTGACCTAGAATCTGCAGAGTTTTCTTAATATTTTAATAACATTTCAATATAAATGGTTTTCCTTATAATCCTATATATTTTATTTTATAAATTGAAAGATTTTCATCAGACTGCCAAAGGGATATATAATACAACAAAGTTTAAGAATTTCAGATAACCTATATTCTGAAACATTATACTCTCCCAATTTTTGTTCTACCTCTTTAATTATTCCTTTTATGTCTCCTTAGCCAGGTTCTCTTCTAAAGATTCAGTACTTCTCTTCCTCTCTTGCTTCTTTGTACTCTCTCTTGTCACTCTCAACCACTATTTTCAAAACATTCTCTCTCTGAACCCATCATCTCTTCAGACCTATTAGCACATTCTTTTAAGGTCTTAACTTCACCTAGAAGTATAAATAACACCTAACATTCAACATATTCAGAATTAAACCTATTATCTTTCCCAAAAACTTTGCCTTTCCACTTAACTTCTGTTATTCTCAACATAGTATCATGCTCTTAATCACCCAAACTCAAAACTTTATCCAAAGGTCAAATCCTCTGGATTTAACTTCTATTTTTTTTTTTCCACACCTACTGCAGGTATTCATTACTTCCAAACACTTGAATTAGCCTCTAACTGATTCCTTGCCTCCAAAATAACCCTTACATCAAGAGCAAACTAATTTTATTCATACATAGGTTTCATCACACCAATTCTTTGCCTCAACCATTAAAACTTCTGCATTGTGTTCCAAATAAAACAAATTTCTGTATTATTCCAGGAACCCAGGAACCTGACCCTAACTGACTTTTCAAGTTTTATTTCATGCTATATCCCATCACATCATGTGTTCTATAATTCCTGTCAAACTAGAAATGAGTACCCGATCTTTTTCTTCATTCTTTTGCCAACTTTCTTATCTTTGCAAACATAACTAGATATGCTTGGTATAACTTTTCACAGATTTTCAAATCCTTTCTTCTAAATCTAGTTCAGAAGCCATCTATTGCATGTTTTGTTTTGTTTCCCCTGCTAAAGCCACCTTGATACTTTCCTCATTCCAGCCCTAAAAGTGATGTTTCTTTCTCCAACTCTCTTATAACATATATTTTTTTGATTGCTCTTAGGAATTTATATTAATATGACATAAATATATGTTTTCCCAATACTAGATATAAGCCCTCTATAAACAAGTGTATCTTATTTTATTCTCAAATATCAAACACTTTTTAAAAAAAATTATTGCTTTATGAATCATGTTAAGAGAGAAAAATCAGAGCAAAAGGAAAAAATGATAGGAGAGAAAAAAAAAAACAGAAAAAAGGAAGTGAACATAGCATGTATTGATTTACTTTCATTCTCCTTAGTTCCTTTTCTGGATGCAGATAGCATTTTCTGAGCAAAATCTATTGGGATTGCTTTGGATTACTAAATCTCTGAGAATTACCAAGTCTTTCATAGTTGATCATCACACATTCTTGCTGTTGTTATGTACAATGTATTCCTGGTTCTGCTTCTTGCTTTGCTCAGCATCAGTTCATGTAAATCTTTCCAGGCCTTTATAAAGTCAGCTTGTTTATCATTTTTCAATAGAACAATAATATTCCATTACCTTCATATACCACAACTTTTTCATCCATTCCCCAATTGATGGGCATCTACTCATTTCCCAATTCTTTGCCACCACAAAAAGAGCTGTTACAAACATTTTTGTCCATGTGGGTTCTTTTCCCTCCTTTATGATTTCCCTGGGATACAGACCCAATAATGGCATTTCTGGGTCAAAGGTTATGCACAGTTTTATAGTCCTTTAGGCATATTTCTAGATTGCTCTCCATAATGGTTGGATCATTTGACAACACCAACAATGTATTAGTGTTCCAGTTTTCCCACATCCCCTCCAACATTTATTTATTTTTTCCTGTTATGTTAGCCAATCTCAGAGGTGTGAGGTGGTACCTCAGAGTTGTTTTAATTTGCAAGTCTTTAATCAATAGTGATTTGGAGCATTTTTTTCATGTAATTCTAGATGACTACAATTGCATCATCTAAAAATTGTCTGCTCATATCCTTTGACCATTTACCAAATAAAATATCAAACAGTCTTAACAAATATAAATTGAATTTAACTGAATGAGACCAAAAATCAGTTTGGCCACAGACTGCAGCAATAATCCTCTCAAAAACGCATTCCCTTGTTCCAAGAGGCTACAAATAGGTAGAACTATTATTAAAAGTTACACACCATGCACTACATACATGACTGAAGGGTCAGTGTATGATGATAGGTACATAATTAAAACATAAGAAACAAGTTCCCTTGAGATGTCAGGTTCAATTTTATAGATAAGTGTACAGAACCAAGAATTAAAAAAAAAAAAAAAAAAGAATTCCTACTACATTTGGAAGGGTATTGATATGTTCTAAATAAATACATCTTGTATTTATATGGATCTTCAAAGTTTGTAAAGTGCTTTTATACACATACACATGTATCATTTGATCCTCATGACAACACTGAAAGGTATTTTTATACCCATTTTACAATTGAGGAAACTAGGCTGAAAGAATTTAAATGGCTTGCCCAGGTCACACAGCTACTAAGGACACAATTGAAAAACAATTGAGTAACAGTACATGTTGACTGTGTTGTGTAACAGAGCTGAAATCCTAAGTACTCCTGGAAATTGTCTAAGATTACAAATTGCAAAAAGAGTATTACCTTATATTACTTCAGGAAACTTCACCTGTGAGTTAGCCATAACAGTGAAATCACAAGTCCTATCTGAAATAGGAAGGATTAATGAAGCTCAATAACAGAATCTCATTAACAAACAGGTCCCCTTTGAGACATTATAATTACATTAATTGTATGAGTAAATAGAATAGAAATTTTTTCAATTTTCTCAGATGTTTTGAGTCCTTTCCAAAAACATAGCACAAGACAGAACTAAGATTCTGTTTAGTTTACTAATTACAAACATTCTTTTCTGGTTTTAATGACTACTTTCATGTCAGATGAGTCTTTTCAAAAGCTCAACTTAAACTCTTATCTTTAGAATCATCCTGTGTATGCATATGTGTAATTGTGTACTGATATGTTTTGAAAGTAGGAAGGCAAATAATTTAAACAATGAAGCTGGTACCTACATGCTGACCTCCTGCTCAGTTTTCCCTTGGAAGTCTACCACTTCTCTCTTCTATTTCCTCCCACTGTTTAGCACTTTAAATATTTACTGTTAGCCAGGGACCATACCTGTATCTCCCAACCAATCATTCTCAGTAATTTCTGGTGAAGCTTCCAGGCCTGACTTCTATAAATTTGTTTTTGTTTTATTTATCCCACATAATTTGTCATTATTCCTCCTTCACTTTTCCAGGAATAGATTTTTCATGCCTTTATTCCTTTTTAATAGTCTTTTTTCCTTATTTACATTTTTTCCTGAAACCGATATGTAGACAACTCTACCTTAGATGATATGACATTTAGCTGCTTCTGTGATGAGTAGTTTTTTCATTTATACTTCAGTAGCATCCCATTGTTTCTCCTCCTATAATTTCAGCCCTTCTTCCTATGTTCTTTTTTAATTCAATTCAACTCAGTATCTATATGTTAGACACTGGGGATACAGGGACAAGAATGACAAAGTTCCTGTTCTGAAGGAGTTAATATTTTATCATGGAAACATATCATATACACAGATAAGTAAACGTGACATACAAGAGAAGAGATACAATGCAGATAACCAGAAAAATCCAACAAGATTTTGAGTTAGAAGCTGGAATTGAGCCTTGAAGGAAGGTAGGGATTTCTCAGAAGCAGAGGTGAAGAAAGGGGTTCTGTTTGCTAGAATTTCATTCCCCTAAAAGCAAGGGCTGCTATCTTTTTCATGGTTATAGTTCCCAGATCCGGCTTAGTCATGAGATTGATTTAGTGGACTTTTATGTTCTTAGCAGTAGTTAACTGATTCTGAGATAATGTTTTTCATTCTATGAGGACATCACAGGGAAGGCAGCTGGCTAGACCAGCATAGAAAAGAGTGGATCCCTATAGATAATCCCTCACTCTGAATCCTGGGAGAGACCCTGTCTCTGGCCAGGCAATCAATCAATAAAAACTAATATGCAGTAACTAGAAGTAGAAGCTAGAAAACCTGAGCTCTGACCCTGCCTCAGAGTCATACCATGTTACCTAGCACAAATCATTTAACCTTACTTGATCCTAGTTTCCTCATCTACAAAAATGGGACTAATAATCTTACAGGGTTGTTATGAGGATTAAGTAAGATAAAATATATAAAAAACTTTTAGACCCTTAAAAATACCATGTAAATGCTATCATTGTTATCCTTTTCATAATGGAACTTGAGCTCAGAAATATCAGGGGCTGGTAGTAAGAGTTGTCTTGCTAAGATACTGGAGTATAGAATCAGGAACCCAGAGATCACATGGAATGGGGTGCTGGCTATCTAACCAGGGAGAAGTTGTTCATATAGGGTACTACCTTGGAAGCCTTATGCTGGGGTGAGGGAAAGTGTATAAAAATTCTAGGCTAGTACTCTCCACCTTACAGTACTTAATGACTTTTGCCCATTAATGTGAAGAATAAACATCAGAAGTAAAGCCTCATTTATTCTAGTGGAAAGAGTATAAACACGAAAAGCTTACCTTCTCCTTTCCCACTTGCATGCCTTAGGACTAGATGATCTGAAGATCTCTTCAGGTTTAAAAACCTTTGGAAATATTGCAATTCTCCCTCATAGATTACTAGGGGACAGAAAACTGTCTTGTTTTCTTTGTAAGTTTATGCCCTAGTTAGTCATTGGAAATCATCATCATTGTTAGAGTAAAAATATATTTTAGAAAGACATAGAACCAATTAAGTACACAAACATTTTTGCTTATAAATAATCATAACTTTTGTTAAGAAATATAAAAGAAAAGCATATCAGAAGAGAAATAATAGAAAGATATTTTAAAATAGGAATTTTATATATATATATATGGAGATGGAGAAATCATGGAGAAAAAGACATTTCCATAAAATTACTTATCTAGCAATACATGAATGCCATATGCCTCCAATATTAAGCATGCTGAAATTTTAGATACATATACATTTAATTGTCAAATGGTAATTGTAGGATTTTAATTTTTTTTATTTCCCCTCAAAAATATCCTTCTGTTGAATGTTATTGTGCTATTTAATTTTTATCTCCTTCTCACTCCTGACATAGCATAGGAACAGTATAGACTAATAAATGAATAGATGGAATGAGTAGGTAACCATTTACATTTGGTTAAGCCACTGATGCTATAAAGAGGAATTAATTTTCCCCACCACATATGAAAAAGTAAATGAAAATATTTCTTTTTATGATGTCTGCTGAGTAGATCAGGGAAATGGTCCAAATTAAAGTCTTTTAGTATAACTTTGTTAGCCTGCTGTCAGGAAGGAGGGATTATTTTCAAATGATAAAATATCATTTTAGCTGACATACAACTCTCAATTCATCTTTGCTTTCTTTGATAGCTTTATAAAATATGTTTCTTCTCTTTAGATATGTCTCAATTAAATTTACCATGTCATACAGTCACTGAGTGATGATTTCAAAGAGGGACTACCTATTTGTAAAAAATAATACAAATTTTGTCAGAAGAAAAATGTCACGAGTTTTTGTTGTAAGCTGTACTTTGGTAACCAGATAGATATTTTGTACATATGTGTATATGTATGTATATACACACAAATATATGCACATATATTCTACACAGAGATATACGCATACATATCCCATTCAGTAATCAGTTATTCATTCAGAATCTATGGCAAAACCTTTAAGGATGATTATAGTTTAAAAAGTAAGAAAAAGAAAAGTGATATTGTAAGGTTCTGCCTGAATTCTTCATCAACTAAAACATGATCTTGAAAATTTGATCTTTTCAGGTTATGTCATTAAAAAAAAAAAATTCCCTTACCTGCCAACTCCTTTATTTTAACCTATAATCTAAAAAATCAAGCTATGTTTATCTATTTTTTTTCCTCCAGAAATAAAAATCCTGCTGTTGGAATGTAAGCTGATGGTTTTGTTGAAGATGCATGTATTTAGAATAGAAAGCTAATTGCTCTTCCGTAGCTTTATTGCAGGGCCAACACTTGTTTCTGTCAGCAAAGGAAGCAGGTATGACTAGAATACACATAGGGAGCAGCTCAGTTGATGAAAGGATAGCTATTTTTACAGAGCCATTTTCAGACCACAATTTGAGCTTATTACTTCTGCTAATTATGGGTTAAGAAGCATTTTTTTTCCTTCTCTTTACTAGTATTATTAGTTAGTATTTAAGTATTATTTTATGTTTCTCAAATATTGTTTATTTACTTATGTATTTATGCCAATCATCTCTATAAATTCTAATATAACTATATCCTTAACTGGGCCTTATTGATTATCCTGTTGAAAAGAAAATCCTTCAAAGTTTGTCCTATTAACACTTTTGATTCTTTTATGAGATTATATCTAATATTAAGCACTCCCAATAATGGGAGAAAACATTTTCCTTTTTTAACTGTTATAATGACCAAAAAAAAGACAAAGACATTTTACCAAATGGTGATGATGGCCAGTATTTTTTGGCATGTTCCTAATGTGTTTAGTGTGGAAAGCACACAAGATGGAGTTTTCAAACATACTAACCATATTAAGTCAGTTGACACTGTGGAAAAAGCACTGATGTGTTTTGAAGGCCTTTATGATTTCACAGTCACTAGAAGGGGAAATTTATAAATCAAACATTCAGATCAGGGAAAAGGAAGAGACAGGCTGGATGATGGCATCCTGGCAGATAGGATCAGAACTTGAAGTGGAGAAATAATCAAAAACAAAGTAAATAATGTTCTATGAGAAGTAAAGTACAAGGTACTCAGGTACTAAAACAAACAAAAAACCTTTACAAATAAGGGAAAAGGTTATGTTTAAGTTATAAAATTGAAAGCAAGCAAAGTCTACACAATGACACAAAACAAAATAATCACAGAAATAGAATGTATCAATGAGAAAATGGAAACATTCAATAAAATTTCTTTGCATGGTTAGCCTTTGTCTAGAGTGATATACATTAACTGACTTTCAGTACATTTGTTCAAGCCCTCAGAATCTACCATGTGATTTGAAGTAGATCCAGCTAAAGATGTCCTGTCCATATAAAAGTAGGAAGTCAATTAAATCCAACTTCCAAGCTCTGCCCTTACTCTCAATTTTAGAAATCACACTTATTTTCTCCCAATAAATTCTTCATGTCTTGTTAGGTTCCTGCTATTCAGATCCTCAATTGAATCATAATCTACACAACCAAAGTTGATTGCTGTGGCAATAATTATTTTGCTCTCTTAAACCGGTATTAAAATTAAAGATGGCAAACAAGAAATAATAGTAACAACTCAAATTGAGATCTTGTTTTCAGGAAAACAATTTTAATTTTAAAAGATAAGGGGATCGATGAGTAATACTTCACTTAACATTTTAGTGAGTTATTTCAGTTTCTCATGTAGTTTCCTCTATAAACAGATTTTTGATAATGACCATTTCAAAATGAATGTAGGGAGAGAAAAGCAAAACAAAAATCTCAGATCATGGATTTAAAATCAGGCTATGATACTCTATGTATTTTAGGCAATACTGTCCCTTCTGTGAGCTTTAGATTCCTCAACTGTAATACTGACTTCTAAGACTTTTTTTTAGATTTAAATCTGTAATCCTTAACAGCAGCAATCTGATTCTGTTATCTGTAGAGGCCGCAGATAGTAGGGGAACTCTGGGTGAGGTATAAGACCCTTCAGCCCAGATGGAACCTGCTGACATTGTCTAGTTTGGCTCCCCACCTCCCTTTGGTGTTCTCATCCTTCCTGGTATAAGACCCTTCAGCCCAGAGTTCCCCCACTATCTGCGGCTCTCTATAGTTTTCCCCTAGGATTTGCTAGGACTCTGAATAAACTGCTACAAAAGATGAATTTCTGCAAACTGCATATTTTTTGTTCAACTCTCTTTGCCATCTAAAAACACCTTGACATACTGCAGTGCTTTTATGCCATTGTTATTGGTCATTCTAAACTTAACTGCTCAGTAGCAGAACCATGAAGACAGAGAAAATCATATTTGGCACTCACTCCCCTTAGGCCAGTGGTGTGGCTTAGAAAATGTTGCAAAATATTTCTTTTAAAATAGAAAATAAAACAATGTGGGAGTTGAAAAGGAGTAGGAGGCATGAAAAGATGTAAAGAAAATTCACTATATTAATATATTTTTAAAAGCATCATCAGATTTACACTCATGGATTTCATCTTGCCTTTTTTGTGATTAAATCTTTCTTTTTCTTACATCCTAGGCCTATAATAAATTGAGTGATAAACACAGGAGCCGAAATATTGAGTCATCTGCTTCTTGGTTATGCTTGATTCTTCCCAGCTCAGTGTTCATGCTACAGTTCGTTACAGGAGACAAAATTGTTTCCTTATTCTAAACCACAGAGCATCTTCTTTTACATCAGTACAGAAAAAGTATAAGGCAAGGGAATATTTTATCTTTCAAGCCTTATATATAGCTGTATCTCAAGAAAGAAGAGTAGCATGCAATGTGAATAAGCCCTATCGCCTATTTTCCAAATAGTTCAGTTGGTGTAATGTATAGTAATATCATGTTTCTTTGGAGAGACTGTAGAGACAAGTAGGTACTAAAATGTAAAATTCAGCTTTCAAAAACACAGTCTATTAGGAGGTTTAGATGATCATCATATGAATAAAATTTTAGATAGGATCCTGATGACATTACAGAGAAGGTACAATCGATTTTCTATTTTGTTTTCCTGAAGTCATTAGTTGTTTAGACTGATTTAATTTTCTAAATAAATAATTATAGAGATCATTTAAACATGAAGATTGTAATTATTTTTGTTAGGAGATAACATGCTCACAGCACTTGAAACCAAAGGCTTAGATGATGAAGAATTAGTTTTTCCAGTTCTTTCCTTCAACATGCTATAGAGTGTCTGCTCTTGTTTATAACACTTAAACCAACTGTAGCCCATTAACATACAAATTTAATTTTTAATGAGATATTCTGATCTTTAAATGAAAGGCTCTGTAGTAAATATGCACTCTTTTAAGAGAAAATATTCACATTCCATTAGAATATGGGAAAATAACATCCCATTTTTGCGATCCATGGGTGACAGATATAGTTATATATCTTAACAAGATATAGTTATATATCTTGTTGGAAGGGCATAGTACAGAGAATTGACCTGGGAGCCAAGAAGGCCTGGATTTAAGTCATACTCATGATGCACTGTCTTAGTAATGCTCACTCAACCTGTAGTTCAGAAATCAAAAACATAGCCAACACTCGGGAGTGTCAAGCCGCATGTGGATTAAAATACAACTGAGAAATATTTTAAAAATACAAAACAATAAGACATAAATAGCATTGCATTTAAAAACTAAGTCAGTATAGTCAACAGGGATTTTTATATACAGATTAGTAGCCCACTGCTTTATGAATTACAAAGTGCCAAATTACATTGGTAGAATTCTCCTTTACAATGAAACAAGAGGTCTTGTGCCTCTCTCTCCTTATTACCTTTGCACAATTAAAAGGGAAAAAAAAAGTATATAAGATTGTTTTCAACACCTATACACATAATCTATGGATCCACTAAATTACATTTTATGTAGTCCAGGGTTATTTACTTCATTTTTTCATTATACATGTTCCTTCTCTCCCAAAAAAGAAAAATAAAACTGGCAATTTTTGTCATGCAGAACTGTACTCTGGGAAAGTAAATTTATAATCATCTGCTTCTCCCTTTTCCTGCTTTCTGACAGGGATAAAAATCTGCCATCATATATTTTTTAAATTTAATGTAGGTTATACTTCTCTAATTAAAAAGTGATTCTGGTAGCATTTCTTTGGTCCTCATATCATAGTTTTATTACCATCTTTTCCTTATTTTCATTCCTCATTATTTTAAAAGAAATATATGCTTCTAGTCACAGATTACCTCCATGTCACTATCAGAATAGATTTGACAAAAGTTTTTACTTTGAGCTTTCTCTCTCCTATAAATTAACTTGTGAATAAGGGAATGTTGCAGCCTGATCTGGCAATATGTTAGAAACCAAGGTGTATCTGTGTATGAGAGGATCTAAGACTAGGTTTTTATTTCTAGACTATCCTGACAGGATATTAAAACAAACATATGGAAAAGGGAAAATATCAATCAAATCTCTTATTTGGTCTTATGAAATAGAAACAAAATAAAAGAACTCTGCCAGAAAAAAACCTCTGGTCTTTGGACAGAAATCAGTCTTTATTTAAAAGTAACAGAAACAATAACAATAAATAAAAGCAATTCAATTTAGTCAAACTAGATTGCTTAAGTAGTCCATCTTTTGAAAAAAATGACTAAAGCTATGGGTTTTGGGGAAGATGCTACTACCAACTCTAGAAACCAAGAACCAGTCAAGATAACAATAATAAAAATATAATAGGGCCAGTTTTTAAAACTTCTCTTAACTGATTTTGATTTGACCAATTTTTTTTAAACTGACAGGCAGCATGATACAATGGCAAAACTTTTTCTTTATATTTATATTGTCTATATTTATTTTTTTGAATGTCTTCCCCATTATAATGTAAGCTCACTAAGAGTAGAGATTATCTTATTCTTTGTATTTGTGTCCCTAGCATCTAGTAGTACAAGGCGTAGGATAGATACTAACTACTTGTTGATTGATGGATTAACTGATTGGACCTGGACTCATGCTCAGTCTTTGCTATTTACTGTTTATGTGGGCAAGGCAACTAAACTCTCTGAACCCAGTCCCTCAATTGTAAAATAATGGCGCTCACCTAGGAATCCTTTTGAGTTCCTTTCCAGCTCTCAATTTGTGATACTTTGAACAACAGCTTGGTAAAATGATTATGAAAAAAAGTTAATTGTCTAATTGAGTACTGATTTGGGGTTATCTTTGAAATAAAGGATTTTCAAAGAAATTTACTGAAAGAAGGGAATACACATATAGTATTTAATAAATATGGATATATTGATTTTAAAAAGGAAAGAAAAAACCTAACATATGAAATGTGGTGGAGAATTTTTATACTATAAGGCTAACCTATTTTGAAGCTTTGTTTTGAAACTTAAAAAAACAAACAAAACTGCTTGGATCTCTTCTTATGTCAATAACTACTCACACCAAATATGAGCCCAGTCATAAATGTATTAATTCAGTTTTGTTTTCTGCTGTTGGTTCCTTTCACTGGAAAAAACAAACAAACAGAAACCTTGTCTTTCACAATGGATTATTGTACTGTTTTATGTTAGTCTCTTTCTTTCTGAATAATTTGTTTTCTTTGTTTTGGCTGTTGAATTTTGTTTCATTTACTTTAAACAAGCATGGAAGCATAACCTTGCTTATACCTTGAGAAAGCAAGTACCATCAATGTGGCTTTATTGGCATTTGAACCATTTTTGTTCTTTCACACTTGGAAAGTCTGTGCTCTGTTAAAATGTCTGTGCTCTGGTGCCATGTATTTTTGAGTCTAATGAGCTGGCTGCTAATCAAGACTATTTCAACTGTTGTCATTCTGAATGTTTTTCTTTCTTTCTTTTTTTTTTTTTTAAATCATATTTGCCTGATTGACCTTTTTTTTTTCCCTGTCTTTCTATTGGGCTGCTCCAGGAGCCATGGCTAATCATCTTATAACCAATGCTCTGCTTCGTCCTCATGGCACTAACAATCCCTATAATACATTGCTTGGGGAACCGGCCGTCTGTAACAACCCTTCTGTGAGCATGTACAACACGCAAGGTGTGCGCGAGTTTATCTTCATTTTTTTGAGTGACAGTCGCATTTCGCGTGGCTTTTAGGGGCACATGTTTCCTTTTTCTTTCTTTCTTTTTCTCCTATCTTTTCATTGTTTTGAAAACAGCTACAAAGACTTTTCCTGTCACATCCATCTAGATATATATTTTTTTCCCCATTTTCCCTAGGCTTCTCTCAGTATATGAATGGATTCCATGTGCTAGACATATCCCTGTTCCATCAAGATATGTTTTTCTTTGTTGTTTTGTAACCTTGGTTTGTGGTTTGTTAATTATTTCTACATTTGTTTCCTATTGTGAGTACTTTTCTTCATTAAATATTTCTTAATTAAATTTTCAATTATCAATATACATTAATTAAATTTACACATTCACTAAGAGAAGTGGAAATTATATTTAAGGTAAGTGAGAAAAATTGTGACTGTGGCATAAGAAGTTGATTTTTTTAGTTTTATAAGAAAGCTAAAATTTCAAGAATTTGTTTAGTTAGCTATAAGGTAGATGCAAGAGCAGAAAGTGTGACTTTGAATCAGGGCAAAATAAATTTATAAAATTCTAAAATAATAAATCTATACTCAGTTCTATGGAAAAAACAGTTAGTATGGATGAAAAAGGGAAGGAGTATGAAGACATCGGTCTGTATCCCAGTTCTGTCATGGGCAACTCAGTCTCTCTGCCTCTAGATTTCTCACCTATAAACTAGCGAGTTGGATTAAATAATCTCTAAAATCTTTCCTAGCTAAAAAATAAACAAAAATATGATTTGATATCAAATAACAGGATCTAAAACAATTGATTTTTCAAACTTTATGGGATATTTTTACCCTTATTAGTAAAGAAATTTTTAGAAAAAATACAAAAAACTAGATGTTCAAAAGGTGAGTAACAATAGTTTGGTTGATATGATCCACAGTTCACATTCATTTTGTCCCAATGAATACAATACAATTAAAATGAAACTTTAAATAAAGAGTCCTTAAAGTTGTTTGTGGTAAGATTTAATAGTATTTCAGTATTTCCAGGGGTTTTTTTCTATGTTTTATGCTCCCCAAGTAATAACCATTGAATATTTGTGTTTTTTTTTTTTTTTTTCCTGAGATACATTCTTAAATAGCAAGCAAGAAACTTAGAATATTAGGGGGTGGGGGGGTGTTTTAAAGCCTATTGCCCCTGATCATCTATACTAATTTGACTGTACCAAAATTCTGAGAATCACTTAGACTAATAAAAAGCATCAAGAACAATAGTTTGGATTTGAGCTAAGGAGAATATTTTAATTTCGGAAGTAATTCCTTGCAAATTCCTGTAAGTCCTCAAAGCCTTCATGGAACCTTTGAAGTTGGACAATATCTAATTAAACACCATATCTATGCTCAATTCAACATGCCTGACAGAAATCCATTACTTGGATAACTGAAGTAAGCTCTAACATTCTAGCTTGTGAAACAACCTTCTCCATTGCTATTATTAGAAAGATCTTTTTCCCTATGAATTTCACTAATTGGTCTTACTACTGTAATCATGTAAAACAAATCTACTTCATTTTCCATGCAACAATTTTTTGAAGATTTAAATATAGTTATAATGCTTTCCCACAGATTAATTTCATCTAGGCCTAAATATTTCTAGTACTTTTAGTTGTTTCTTGAATAATGTTTTCAAGGTATTCTCTTTTCCAGAAAAACATTTGTCAATTCATTTGATGTATTAAATATTTGTTTACGTGCACACACATACACACATGTATGTATTGTGTGTGTGTATGTGTGTATACATATATATGTATATATGTATACATACATATATTATATATATATATATATATATATATATTTTTTTTTTTTTTTTTTTTTTTTTTTTTGACTAAAACAACAATAAGCTTGCCTTCAGGAAGCTTGCATTCTAATGGGCAAGTGGATGCCTGTAATGTATTCAGGAAAATGTGATAAAAGATAATAGGATAATGGCAAAGAAGAAACACAATAGGTTTGAATAATAATTAAAGGAGGGGAATAATTTCAAGTTGAAAAGATTAGAACATCTTTGAGAAGATGGTAGATGGATCATTTCAAAAGGAGGAGGTATAAAAAAGCATCTGCATAGATACAAGATAAGTAGAAGAAAGTAAAAAGGAGGGGAGGAATAGACAGTGAGAGGAAAAATTAGGTAATAGTTCATTTTGGATATAATATAGATTATATGAAGAATAATAAGAAGGAAGAAAGATAAAATCTATCAAGAAGTGTTAATTTTATTTCCTAAACAACAGAAACCCAGTGAAAATTTCTGAGCAAGGGAATGAAATCCAGAGAACCATTGAGTAGGAAAATTACTTAGGAAACTGTATGAAGGTGAGATTGAATGGAGGGAAAGACTAGCAGAAAGAAGCCCATTTAGAGGTGATCACAATCCTAATCTTAGGAATTATACAATAATATAAGAGACCATGTAAACTCCTTGAAAACAGGGAGTTTCCGGGGTTTTTTGGTATTTGTTTTTCTGCCACTTAATATAGTACCTGGCACACAGTAGGTTTCTGACAAATGCTTACTAATTAAATAATAAATCAAAGACAGTGAGAACCTGAATCACAGTGGTTACATCATGAAAGGAGAAGAGCTAATGGATGTGAAGATGTTAAGTACAAAAAAATAATAATGATTTAGAAATCATTGAATTTATACAATTGTGGGACACTGAGGCAGAGATAAGGAAGAGAAATAAATCAAAGATGAAAGAAAATTTCTAGTATAGTGACTAAGAGAATGACCAAAAAAAATAAAGTATATGATATATCGGGAAGAGCAGCTTGGAGAGGGAAGACAATGAGTTCAGGTTGGGACTTGAGTTAGAAAAGCTGGCAGAACATCTAGAAGACAGGTTTGTAATATTTAGATTTAGTAGTCAGAGATGATAACTTAAGCCATGGGAACAGTGAAGGGAGAGAATGTTTAAAGAGAAAATAACAAGGTCGACAAAATCTTGGAAACACCTAAGCTAGAGAACTTGAAGATGAATCAATGAGAGAGTGGTTAGACCAACAGAAGGAAAGCTAACAAACAACATTATTATAAAAGCTAAAGGTAGGAGTGGTCATGTAACTACCATAGTACACAGGGTGACACTGTACAGAGTTCATTATTGTGTTTATTCTCCTTAGCTCAAGTCTAAGGTAATTAATTGTACATTGAATATTGTTAATCATAGTCTCTTGACAATCTGATTGGTTTTTGCTTGTTTGTTTTTTAAAATTTGATTGGTTTTAAAGTGAATCAAAACTAGCAGTTCAACAGGCACAGATACCTGTAATTGGTTAGACTTCTTGTCCCAGGTATTTTAACATATTTGGTGTTTATAGGCTATAGTTAGTTGTTTCTAAGCTATAATTAATTTGGGGTCTTTTTAAAGTTAATTGAAATTTTTATATAATTTTAAATTTTTATAAGAAAAAGTCATAGTTTTTATAAACTGATTTCCTAATATATTCATTGTTAAGAAATGTCCTTAAAAATAAATTTAAACCCATTAGATATATGGAAATTTGAATTAACATACAGATTTTGTTTACCTCAGAAGTCAAGTCTTAAATATTGCCACTAATGTCTTTTATTTTTTTATTACAAAACCAAATGAATTTTAACTTTTACTCCCAAAACTTTAATTTTTTTTTTCAAACTTAGAAATGGGGATACTTTGGCAACTGTATATTTTAGGTGCAAAAATGTTAAGAGATTTTGATAGTCTTAAGAATATTGACTTTCCCAATGAATAAGTGATAAATCATGGTGACTGTCATACTGCTACTAATTTTATGCTTTCAGATGAATGCACTTATATTCTAACTGGCAAGGGGAAATCATACATGAAATATAGGTGGCTCGGTATGTACTGGGTTAGTTTATATTGAATCACCACTTGGCACTGTTATATGGGTTTAATAAATCAGTTACATAGATTTAATCTTGTCATAAAAGCCCCAAATATTTAAACCCGAGAATTTTAATATATTTGACATATTAATGCTTTATTTTAAATAGATAGGCTTAACATCAAAAAATATAATTAGACATTGAGATTGATATATTTTTTTAAAATGTGAATGTAGATTTTTTCATCATTAATTTTTTTTCTATATGATTTTTTGATTCTATATGAAATTTTTGAGAATACTTTAAAGTATTTGGGGGCAAACTTATTAGAAAGTGAAAATTCTAGCATTATTACATTAGGAAAGTTGTGAAAAATCAATGAAAGAACTTGTTAAGTATGGTTTTAGACTAGCATAAACATTAAATAATTGAATAAAAAGAGTTATGTCTTTAGTGTAGGACCAATAAGAGGACATGATAGTTGGCTAATTTACAAACTTAAAAGATATGCAAAAGTATATATCCTGATATAGCCCCCACTGCAAAAGAGAGACTTGATTTTAAGTAAAAGTGGCTGCATGTAATGGATGTTGGAAGTCCTTTGGGTCTTAGACCCAACTCTGCCACTTTTTAGTTGTATACACTATAATAACTTGTATAAGTTGTATAAACTATAATTCACTTAGTTTTACCTATAAACTTTGAAGATAGGCCAAAACGTCAGCAAGATTCTTTAACTTTCTAAATTCTATAGTATAATAGAGGAGTTTTGAATGACCTGAAAATACTATAGAGTTACTATTACATTGGATTGACCCTTTCAAATTCTACAGCTGCTTTGAAGTTTGAAGTCTTAGCAATATTTACCCTGTATTTTGAAATAAAATTGGTCTTAGAGCAATTTTTTTAAAACAAAAGCTCACTCCAACTTCTAACTCTTCAAAATTTACTTTAACCAAGGAGGTTATTAAAACATAAATGATTATGATATAAATGAGATTGAGACCTCCTAAATTTATTGCACCATTGACCCACTTGGTTGTATTTTAATTACTGCAAATATGCTTATTCTAATGATCTGGGTAAAGTTTTTGGAAGGGAAAGCTTTTTAAAAAAATTTTTTTGGTATGAGTTTCTGGGTGTTTTTTTTTTTTTTTTAAAGAGGAAACAAAAGATATTAAATGTAAAATGTAAAAAATCTGTGCTGAAATAAGATTGTGTCACAAACCAGATGATAATGAATTAATTGTGGTTTAAAAATGTATATCTTTTCCCATATTTGTAGACATTGAATTACAATCTGATTTAAGCATTTTTTTCTTTTTTCTGGCAATAGCAAAATTGATCTAATTGATGCACATTTTGAAAGTATTTTTTTCCCCTTGGAAAGACATATTTTGATGTCTTTTTACATGTGTCAATATAAATAATTATAAACAATAAGGAAATTTTTGCGTACTTGAAAAGAATGGGAAAAAATATAACTTCAAACAAACAAAGATAGAGGGAAATAAGCAGTTGAAAAGTGTATGACATATTTTCACTCTCCACTGTGTAAATACAGGGTTAGATGTGGTTCCCATGGAAGCCAAGCCACCTCCAGGGATCTGACCTTGAATTAGATTTGTGGAGACAGTGAAAACTTCATTTGAATTGCTGCTCTTCTTGGTTTGTGTGATAATCTTAAACTTTCTAACAAGTATATTTCTTTGTGTTGAAAATGTGCAAACCTTTTATAGGAAGGATCTTTTAAGAAGCATTGTATTAGCATGCTTTTATGGGGATGTCTTATTTCTTGACTAACATTTTAGGATTTTTACTTCTAATAAATCATGTAACACAGACTCATGTATTTGGGGGCAGTGGAAATGATTTCTGTTGACCCTTTTTTCTGCATATCATCAATTTGCTTTTTACTCATGTTTCTTCTATTGTCGCTGTATGCTTACTTGTTGTTTTTCTTTCCTTTTCCTCATGCTGTCGTGTAGAGCCCTACAGAGAGACAAGTATGGGAGTAAAGCTAAACATTGCATATCAAATGTAATTTTTTTTAGTTCACTTTTATTGCATCACATATAGATGATGTAGTTATTAAAAACAGTTCATCTCACAATTTTGCAATCAAAAGACTAAAAACTTATAAATCTACTTACCTAAATATATGTGAATATAGATTAGACGCTTTTATTGTCTGATTCCTTTATTTGTGTCACATAATCAACATAGTTCTTGATTTTCATATAATTGTCCGTGTGAGTTAAATTGTTTTTAAATTAAGCATTTTTTTTTTTAATCATGATCTTTCATTATTTCAAAATGGCGCATTTCATCATAAGGCTATGTTCTGTTTCAAGTTCAGTGCACCTACTTGATTTTGCTGTGGCAGTTTCCAATCTGCAATTCCATGCATTGATAACATAAATAACAAGCAGGGTTTCAATGCATAAGTCACCCCACCATAATCATCCAACATGCTGTCACAGATTCAGCAACAATAGCCACCCATCACATACAGTCTTTAAAAACATTTACTTTTTGTTTCTTCTTAACATTGTGAATTGTCTACCAGGTACTTTCTAACATGAAAATAAACAGCTTCATTCTATGTCTGTGATGCCACTAGTTTTAGGCCTTTGCTGTTGTTTTTGAAATGTCTATTGTGAGAATTCAGAGGATGCGCATCCAGGATCCTTGAGCAATTGACATATTGAGGCCATTTCACCATAACTGGACACTGTAAAGTACAGTCCTAGATAAGCAAGAGAACTGCATCTATATCTGCATCACAAATATAGAATGGATGCTCTATTTTCACAAGGTAGCAGTGCATTGAGGAGTATCTACAGTGATGTAACCCTTAATCAATATTTGCAGTCAAGAAAACTACTCGTTTCTACCTTATTGGCTAAATGTAATTTGTGATCATTTCTGGTAGTTGCATCTGAAATTTTTTACCAATAGAAATGAAAATGCCATGTTTTTTTAGATATCTATTCATGGGATAGCAAAACTCATGAAGATGCATGGAGCTATATGTAACAGCTTCCTTTATAATTAAGGATTTCATAGCAGCTTTTTTCTTCCAAGGAAAAATATTCAGAGTATCTCAAAAGTTTTAGTGAAGATTTAAGGTCAAATATAGCTCAAAAATGCATCAAGACTTTTGGGGTACCCTGTATATGTAAATGAACTCCACCAAGCTCCTTTCAGTACAAATGTTTAAAAGTCAGAGATCAATCAGGATTTAAATTGAGCCTCTCCTATTGATATTGTTTTATTGATGATTGGGTAATTGGGCGTCCATCTTGCCCATCCCTTCTTTTTGAAGCAAGGATCCAATTACATTCAAATATTCAAATGGATCTGATCTCATTGATGTAAGCATTCCCTCCAATGATGCAGATCTTACACTATCCATTCCTTCCATTCTATGTGACTTGTTTATGATCTCTATAAGGAACCACCTACCTTAAGGTTTTCCTTAATTTCTCTTGATATCATGAACGTATCAAGATCCTAAATAATAACAGTGGGTACAACATATGCTAACCATGAAGGTGCCTATAGCAGGAAAAGAAAAAAAAAAAAAGAACAAACCAAGTCCAGATAGTTCAAAAACCCACAAGTCTGTAATCTTTTGATGTCACATAATAAGCATCACCTTAAAATTTAAGATGACATATAAATGTTACGCATGTATTTTTAAACTTGATGCTTATAAATTGATGGTTATAAGATACCAATATCAAAATTTTATGTTCTTCCATTTGACAAGTCATTACTAAATTCATTACTGATGGAAATGTACAATGGCTACCTATAGTCCTTTTGTATCAACTTTCAAGGTTTATTTTGTTAAAAAGATTTTTTAGAAAATTGTATTAGTATCCAACTATGTGTATATATATATATATGTGTGTGTGCATATGTGTATATTCTCTGTATATATCTGATATATACAGAGAATATACACATATTTCTCTGTACCATATGTCTCGATAAATAATTTGGATCTCAGTAAAATTGTAGCAAACACAAATTAATTCTATGTGCACCCCAGAGGACTGCAGGACACAAAGTCAGCTGCTTTTCCTTTCTTTCTGTTTTTCAGAGGGGCTTCTGAACAATGCCAGGGATACAAGTGTCATGGATACTCTACCACTGAATGGTAACCACGGCAATAGCTATAGTATCGCTAGCGGCGAGTACTTGAGCAACTGTGTGCAAATCATTGACCGTGGCTACAATCATAACGAGACAGCCTTAGAGAAAAAAATTCTGAAGGAACTCACTTCCAACTACATCCCTTCTTACCTGAACAACCACGAGCGCTCTAGCGAGCAGAACAGGAACCTGATGAACAAACTGGTGAACAACCTGGGCAGCGGGAGCGAGGACGACGCCATCGTCCTGGACGACGCCGCCTCCTTTAACCACGAGGAGAGCCTGGGCCTGGAACTCATTCACGAGGAGTCCGACGCCCCTCTGCTGCCCCCGAGGGTTTATTCCGCGGAGAACCACCAGCCGCACCATTACACCAGACGGCGGATCCCGCAGGACAACAGCGAGAGCTTTTTCCCCCTGCTGACCAACGAGCACACGGAAGAGCTCCAGTCGCCCAACAGGGATTCTCTCTATACCAGTATGCCCGCCCTGGCCGCCATGCCGGGCTCGGAGAGCGTTACCACCAGCACCCAGACCGACCCCCCGCCCGCCAAAAGCGGCGAGGCTGACGACGTTTACTACAAGAGCATGCCAAACCTCGGCTCCCGGAACCACGTGCACCAGCTGCACACTTACTACCAGCTGGGGCGAGGCAGCAGCGACGGCTTCATAGTTCCTCCCAACAAGGACGGCTCCTCCCCGGACGGGAGCGCCAAGGGACCCGCTCACCTGGTCACTAGTCTATAGAAGAGTAATGGCGGCTCAGCCGACACGCCCCGACACCCGGTTTACTGTTCCCAGTTAATGTAAGCAGTGGTAATATTGTGTGTACTCCTAAATCTATGCTGTTCTAAAGGGACTGAACTCCAAAACGAGAAACAGAACCGGTCAGACTTTTTTTTACTGGAATTTGTAGGCCCGCCCAGGGGAGAATGGTAACTGCGGGAATCCCCTCCCCTCCTCCTGTGTGTCCTCCCCCTCCCCTCAGACACAGACTTCATTATGTTAATGAACGGGATGTGGAGACGGCGCGCTCTTCGTGGCCTTCTGGAATTAATGCTGTGTTTGTTCACCACCTCTGATGCCCCGCTACTATTCCGGTGCGGACCGATTTTCTACGGCCAGAACACGCTTCTGAAACTAGTAACCGGGGGCATCCAGACTGGAGTGCTGCCTAGACAAACATGGCAAAACTGTTCATTACCGAGCTGTATCACCCAGTGGTTTTTGGTCACTCACCACTCGATTTTGCCACAGCAGACTTAGCTGTGGGGTAAAATGAAATTCTAATGAGATGGAAGGGAATTCTAGAATTATATGCTAAATGCATATTTTATGTTTTGCTGTATTAACTGATGATTAAACTAATGGCAGAAAAATTGAACAATTTCTATGTAATGTACAGATACTAGCATTGCACATATAGTCTGCTTTCCGTTCCTCCAGAACTCGCGTCCCTGTTAATGTAGTGGAAAACAAAAAACAAAAACAAAAAAAAGCAAAAAAAAAAAAAAAAAAAAGAACTTTCTGTTGTGCTGGTCTTGCAAGTTTGTCTACCAGTAGGAGCAAGATTTTCATTAGTTTTATGGGGGCCATTTTTTTTTCTTAATATTTCACTGGGCAAAATAAATAAGAACTATCACTTTATAAGGATCATTTTCTAGTAATGCAAACACAAATTATTTTTTACAAAAAAGAAAAAAAAGAAATTGGATCTTCTTCCCTCACTCTGTATCTTTATTCAGTGGCTATATTGCAAACAGGACTTTTGCAGATTAGAGCAGGACAAACTTTATGTTTACAATGCACAGCTGATATAATACAAAGCCAATTGGGCAAGAAGTCCCTCACCAAGGCAGTAGGAATGGATTAAAAAGTTAAAAGGTATCTGTAGAAATAGTGGGGGCTTTTTGCATGTGAAAATGATAATCTTCTAGGAGTAAGGCACTTCTGGTTCATTCTTGGCTCCTAGATGAGGAACTTGTATTACAGTTGGTTAAAACAAATTGATTCGCCCATGCTACAAATTGAAAAATCCAATTATTTTGATGTGGCTAAAAGGAAAATCCTCTTTTCATTATTTTCCCAAAGAGGGAAAAAGTTATTTATTTGACAGGATTTTAAGTAATGTAGGATTTCAGGAGGTAAATTAGCAGCACAGATTATAATTTTTTTTTTTTTAATTTATGATCCATTTTGTATGGTCTCAAAGTTGAATGACCTCATTACTAATATTTGTTGTAAAAGTGAAACTTGTTTGCCAACCAATAAACAACTGATTAAGATTTAGAAGATATTGTATCTATGTATGTACAATTAATCATTCATTCTCTTTTCCTTTCTTTTGCCTTTTTCCCTTCTATTTTCATATATGAAATTAGTGGATTTTTGCTAATCCTCTAAGGCACAAGTGAACCATGCAAAAGAAAAACCTTCCTGGCTGAATAACTTAAGCACAAAAATTATACAGCTGTAGCAGATGAAGGAAGTCAGAAAATGGGTTGCTAATACTTGTGTAGGCTGAAACAAAGGGGACAAATTTCCTCTCTTATATATGGGTGTGGTACATGCCTATTATATAAACCACATTCAATCAGAGATTTTAAAGTATATTTCTTTGGTTGTGCAAATTTTCTCCTTTGTAATCTCTATTATGTTAGTTATAGATTAACCTGTTTGTGAAAAGCTGCTAACAGTTGTGGCAAAGAGAATATAAACCTGCAGCGAGCTCCTCTGAGATTCTATTTGTGGTAATTTTCCTTTATTATGTTGGGGGGAAATGATAAATTCTTTCAGTGAAAGTTTCCAATTCTTCAACAGTCCCAGAACCTTCCTTCATCCACAATGTGTAAACTTTTAAGTCCAGGAAGCTCATGGGAGGAATGGGGAGGATTGGGAAGACTCAGAGTATTACTCTATTACTCTTTGTTACATATGTAATTTTGGAAAAATTTTAAAACCTAAACCCTACTCAGCAAGACAACTGGGACCATTATATACCTTAGAGATGAATAGGTGACTTATACATCATTTAAATATAACAACAAAGGTTCTTATCCAGTTAACAAGGTGGCTCCAATATCAGTTACAAAAGCCTAATTTATACATTGATCTTTTCAATCATTTGGGCTGGTCATATATAATTTCTCTAAATTGAAAAAAAATTATGTTATTTCGAATAAAGTTATGGCAATATTAGCACCTGAGAGGTATTTAACCCATCAGGTTCAAAAGATGAAATATGACTCTGAGAGAAACCCATTTAGCATTCTTTGAGATAACTGTAGAAACCCAAATGTAGGTTGCAGATCTTTGATCTGACACTTGGTTTATCAAGCAAGAAGCAGGCTGTGTCGGCACAAACTGATCTAGGAGAAGCTTGTTTCATAAGACTAGGGGAAAACTACCTCAATTCAGCTTGCTGATACTGCCAATTCCAGTTTTCAGATGTTGCTACCTCCATGTTATCTTTTTTTAAATGTAGAATTATTGTTGGAGTTTTTTTGTTTGTTTTTTGGGGGGGATTTTGGTCTTGTTAACTGAAATTTGAAACAGGTAGCCTACTCCAGCATTGATCAAGATCACCCAATACTTTCAATTCTTCTCATTAGTAAAAATGGGCAATTTTTTTTTAACTTTTCTCTACATTTTTATTGAAATTATGTTTTCAGAAAATTATTAGCAAGATCCCAAAGGCATTCACAAGAAGAAACTGTTACATAAATTTAATGTAATTACAATAAAATCATTGGTAGATAAATCAATTAATTATACCTACCTTTGAAGACTATATCTATATCTATGTATAGATATCTCTATAAATATATATATATATACAGAGAGATATCTACATACAGATATATAGATATAGATATATAACAAGCTGGATAACTAATTTACCTATAAAGCCCTATGACAGTGATAAAATTTTCATTTCTTTAAATTTTCACTTTTGATTCAATATGCATTTCTATTTCCTACTAATTTGAAAGTTTCTTGGGCCCTTTTTTTTTTTTTTTTTTTAATTTTTATTCTAGATGCCTAGTCAAGTCAACAATCATTAAGCATCTACTATGTGCTGGGCACAGTGCTAAGCACTTTGATTTTTTTCTAGCCTTGAACCCTTAACACATTTTACTATATATCTCAACTGGAGTGAGAGAAATAGATTTTTCAATCAAGAGGAAATTGACATCAAATCCAATCTAAGGTATTTCTGATATTATATTGATAATTTAGAAGTAAAAAAATCATGACTATGGAAGAAACCAGTTGAGTTTTATTTTCATTTATGTCTTCTTGAACATGGTTTAGTTTTCTTTTTTTTTTTTCAGTTAGTTTTACCTCATTTGAAACCTGTAGATTAAGAATGCAAATTAATTGCCACATAAATAAATGGTCTCTGAGAAACATCACAATAACAAATGTCATTACTTGGTGAACAGTTGGTTAGAATTCCCTTGCATGTCACTCCTACTGTGCAAAGTTAAAGTTTCTAATTTAACCCAATTTATTTTTAGACTAAAAAAATGTAAGACCCCTAAATGTGCATTTACAAACATCTAAGTTTCCAGTAGTAATATCAAGAAAATATAGATGTAAATGTGCATGCACACACTATTTATATATGAAACATTAAAACTCCTTGAAGTAAAACAGATAAATAAATAAATAAAAAATGTTGAAAATGATTTAAAGAGGAAAAAAACTTAGGATTCATAGAGTAATGAAATGATTTCTGCCCTAAATATCATCACAAAGACCCATCTGAAACTTTTATCAGCTGCTTATATCTAGGAGAGGTTGTACCCTAGATGGTCTCTGAAGTTCCTTCTAGATCTAATCTGTGATCTATTTCTTGATCCCATTGAAACCTATAAAATCCATAAATAACAGTGAAATTGGATTTTTTAATGTTGAGGCAATTATTTTTAATATTACTCAGAAGGAATGGAGGGCTGGCCTTGAAATCAGAAGGTCCAGATTCATGCTTAGGGATTCTTTATACCC
Organism: Sminthopsis crassicaudata; assembly: GCF_048593235.1. NCBI lineage: Eukaryota > Metazoa > Chordata > Mammalia > Dasyuromorphia > Dasyuridae > Sminthopsis > Sminthopsis crassicaudata. Next base: position 47,055,740 of record NC_133622.1, read on the forward strand.
TAACTTCAAATAGCCCCAGGGAAGTCATTTAAACCTCCCAATGACCCCAAATAACTCTCTCAGATTATAATTTAAAGAGTTGCATATATGCATAGTAGAGGAAATTGTCATACTGAGAGGTTCCCCTTACTAGTATAATACCACTAGCTTCCACTAAAAACACTTTTTATTTTGTGTGTAGCTTCTCAATAATTCATAATTAGAAATAGCAGTTCAATGCATCTGTGATCTCTGCAACCTATCAACACCCTATCATCTTGTCAATGTCTTTCAAAGGGGATCTACTTCAAGTTCTCTCAGAACTATGTGGATAACAACAGATTTATATAAAGTCAATTGTTTCTACTCTAATCACTAGTAAGATTTTTACTAAAGTAATAGAAAAAAAGAAATTAGCTTATTTGACATTCATTCTAACACAGCTACTTTGGGGACCAGACCAATCTAAGGGCAGAGAAAAAGGTAAGAAACTCGATCCCACCTTCTTAAACTGTGTTTTGAGACCTGTTGGAGTTTGTAACTGGATGTAGAGTCATGAAATTATGACTTAATATCAGTAAATATTTTATTTGTATACCTATTTTATATACCTACATACCTGGTCACATAAAAATTTCTTGGGTGAAAAGGGGTTGTGAGTGGGAAAAGTTTAAGGAGTCCTGATATAAACAACATAAAAATGGATTATTTGGTCCTAACTAGGTCACTGCCGAATGTAGCATGCTATAATGGAAAGAGTACCTGGATTTGGAATTTGAAAACTTTAATTCAAATCTTAATTATGGTTTGTTGCTTGGATCAATTTGGGCAAGTAACTTCTCTGGTTTGTTTCCTCTTCTATCAAATAAAGGAGTTAGAGTATGTGATCTGTAAGACCTCTTCTGGATTTAAACCTATATTTCTATAAATACTCCTAATTTATCATATTATTAAATTTTTAGCTATTAACTGTAACATGGGTAAAAATGTGTAATTTTTAACCTTTCTTTTGGCAGAATGCTGCAAAGCTCTTATGTCAATTCATATTTAGAAATCAAGAGAAATATGCATATTTGTGAGCACTCCTCCAAATGTTAACATTAATATTTTTTTCTATAATGAAAATATTTGGGGAAATATTATATCCTAGTAATATAAAATTTGTATACCTTCTGGCACATTATATTGTTTAAGTATTCAGATCAAATCAATTTTAATAATCCAGAGTTATAAATCAGTTTCTTGGAGTGGGTAATACTAGCACATTTTTTATATAGTACTAATTAAGACACGCCACAGAACTATTAGCTCATTTTCAATATATCTTAGGTTAGCTATTTCCTTATTTCCAGGGATCAGATAGGAATTGAAAAGCACTAAAGTCAGGAGATATTATTGCAGAATACTTGTTTTGAAGTGGCTTTATACTGATGAGTATTCTATGGAAAGTTTTCTGGTAGGGCCCTCAAAATAAAGTTATATAGTTTTGGGGCCTTGGCAGAAGTACCTCCAGTTCTCCTGATTCAACATGTCTGTTTCCATTGGAAATTGGTTTTCCTCCCTAGGTTCAAGGGAAAGAATCATTGAGATATGCAGCTTTCAATCATACTTTTGTTTTTTCAGATGTCCTAATTTCTCATATCTGTACAGTTTGGGGAAGAAGGGCTAGCTTCTGATATTGCACTTTGTATGATATTGCAATAGTGAAGCATGACAAATGCTTAGATATTACATAATCTTATTCACAAACTTTTTTGCATCATTTCAAGACAAAAGGAAGAACAGCACTTTTCTAAAAATGAGTGACAACTTTAAATAGAATTAATTGAATTCTCAAACATTAAGATGTGTCCTACTGTCTCAAATTATTTTTTAGATTAGCACACATGTTAGTTTTCTGTCACTTCATGTCCCTTTTAGATTTTTCAAGTTGAGTTATGATTAAGAAGATTGATGACATGGATTTAAGGGAAGAAATCAAAAAAATTACATCCCAACTAATCTCCACTGAGATAAGAAAATTATTTGCAGAACAATATTTATTTTAAAAACAGAGTACAAGGAAGTGAATTAATTGATGAGATATGGTACTTGAATTAGCAAAACAAGAATCAATTTTCCCAATATTATTCTTTCAACATAGCTACTGATTTATTCACTTTTAGCATTGTTCAGATACTGCTTATCTTGACAGTTTTCAGATGTTTCATAAGGTTAAGAACATCTGGGTCTTCTCTTAAAAAAGGAAATAACTAAAAAAGGTATTTGTTTACATTGCTATAACATTACACTGCATTTAATAACGTTGGTGGAAGAATCCTCAGTATCCTTATGAGAAGTGAAATTCTCTAGAACTGATTCCCAGAGCTTCTGACCAATCTTGGGGATTCTGAAGTTTTATATGGTATTAAACTGAAGAAAGTAGCTTAAGAAAGTTTAAAAAATTGGGCAAATAAACATATTTGCATTTTGATTTCTTAAAAATCACTATCCAAAAGTTGCCAAAACTTCTCATCAGTCCAAAAGGATAGAAGGTTATGGAATTGAAGGAAGCTGAACATGTCCCAAAGGAAAATATTGAGGAGTGAATTATCACAGTAGATTTACACTGTGAATAGGAGTGGGTAGGTGGGGGAGATGATAATGATAATGTATTTAATTTTTTAAAATGAGAGAATCTAGTCTTGGGGTATGCAATGCTTCTCCTAAAGTAAACAAAGGTTTTCCCATTTAAGTCTTCCCTAGAAAGTAAGCAGAAGTGTTGAAACTGACTCTTCAATAAAATAAGTTTTGTTGACTTCATAGACATTTAACAAAATTCATAGCCATCATGCATTACCTTGTCAGCAGGGAGAGTTCTCTGGAGATGGGGCTCCAACCATGCTGAAAGAGAAACAGCAAGGCTGGGATGTGTACCTCCCCCTGAAGCCAATGCTTAAACTTTTTTTTTTTTTTTTTTTTTAATGGAAATACCAAAATCCTTTCAATTCCATGAACTCCTAATTTTTTTTTTTCCAAATGCTTTGCTTTAAACTGGCATTTTTTTTTTTTTCATTGAAAGACTGAGGGAAAAAATTCTTTGAAGTTTATATTTATATTTAATCCGATAAGAATATAAAGTTTTACATATTCCATTCTATTTCTGATACGCATAATGCCTTGAAACTTAGCTGTGCTCCTTACTGAACAAATCTGACATGCTTCTATGGCCCTGATAAAAACAAACCAACCATGTTTTGATTGTGAGCCACAGAAATCAAGATTCATGGAATAATCCTATTTTTCTTATATGCAACAAAAAGATACACACAGCTTTCCATGAATGTCTAGTTTGCAGATAAATTGAAGATGGAATTACCAATTGGAAAGACTTTTCCATTCTGCCTTCCAATCTGCAGAGTAAGTTAGAGTGATATTCAATAAGCTTTTTTAGCACATATGCTATTTTAGTTAACACAGACAGCTCTGGTTTTATTTTTTACTTTTAGAAAAACATCATAGGTTAAAAAGAAGCCTTTTTAATAAAAATTGGTATGGCCACTTCCTGTCTCTTAACAGTCATACTGTTGTATAATATTTGCCATATTACAATATCCTAAACCCAGGACATCAACAAAATATAAATGTTTTATAAATTGCAATCTGTTGCTTTTCCCTTGTATACTCTTTACATATCTTTTTTTTTTTTTTTTTGGTTGTTCCTTAAATGCTCTGTACAATCACATGTAAAACCTCGAGCTAAAACCTCAATAAAAAAAAGTCAGTAAACAAAAAACATGTGATGTCACATTATTATGTAGAAAAAAAGCAAAGCTTGGACTTCAGGAGTTTTAAATTAAGCCATAGTAACAAAGCTTTACAAGACTTAAAACCAATATATTCTTCCTTATTTCCCTCCTACATATATACATTTGAGAATAGAAGAGAAAAGTGGGAGAGCTGAAATGTTTGGTTTTTTGCCTTTTATTATTATTTTTTAAATTTTGCTTTTAAAAAATAATTTCTACAACTAGAATTCATTGAGCTCAATGTTTGACAATGGCTGGAATAGAGCTAGAAGTAGTCATCACTATTTCTCTGCCTTGGTCCAAACTATCTCTTGACCCCACTGCCTTATGTATCTTACTTGCTTATGTTGGAAATACAGAGCTACAGTTTATTTCCAGTAAATACAGGGAGTAAATACAGAAGTAAACTGCTGGCTGAAAAGATTTTTCTAGTCTTTCTAGGATCATATATTGTAAAAAAAGGACTTTCAAAGGGCATAAATCCCAACTATCTTATTTTGCACGTAGGAAAACAGGATCAGAGAGGTTACATGATTTCCCCCAATATCTAAATTGTTATGCCTATTATACCGTGCTAACTTCCTCAAGGCAGTAGCTTGGGAAAAAAAAGGTAATTAGAAGTATAAGCATCAACTTTAACAGCCTTCCCCCCCCCCCATCTTTCTTTCTATTTTATGTGTGTGTGTGTGTGTGTGTGTGTGTGTGTGTGTAACACACACACACACACACACACACCCTTGAAAAATGTTAAATCTAAAGATCAAGGAACTTCACCTTTTTATAGAAGTGACAATCTCAAATATTATTGAAAGTTGCTTTAGCTAATTATGGACCAGAACCTATATACTTGTATATTGTTCCCTTCTCTCCCTACTCCATACTTGGTTAGACTAAAAATACCAAGGAGAAAGAGGGAAGAAGTTAATTCAATGGATAAGGAATATAATATATTGACATGTTAATGAGCTGTCAAAATTATTTTATCTAATATGAAAAAGTTTGGAGGGCAGTGATCTCACCTTTATAAGAGCATGTGAAAAAAGGATAAATACTTTTTAAGGTAAGTACTTAGTATGCAAAGGACTTAAAGGTTGTCCTGGAATGCTACATTATGAATGAGTAGCATTTGTTCTTTTTAAATTTTGCATTGGAAAAAGACAATGGCAACTAAGTAGTTCTGGGGAAACTGAAGATCCTTCAGGAAAAAAAGGATTATTTTGAGCTCACACTCTAAAAATACTAATTGTAATTGATTATATGCTTTCTTTCAAAAAAAAAAAAAAGTAGGGGATGAAATGCCAAAGATGAGGAGTAGGAAAAATGTAATTCAACTGAAAAATATTTCATAAAGATGAGTGATTTGTAATAAGCATTGAAAAGTAGATCGGAGGCTTATAGTAATGATTTTCTATGTTAACAAATACATTTTCATTTGAGCTTGAAAGAGGGAAGGGACTAGTGAAAATCGTTGAGCAGAGAAGTGATATGATCAGGCATGTATTTTAGGATTAATAGTGGGACAGATTTCTGAAGGATAGTTTGGAGATAGAAGAGAAAGACATTTGGAGGGTAAATTATTAATATAAAAAAATCTATTTGCAACCTGGTTTTGGCCACTTACCTCTGTGGTACATTCTTCTCAATTTAATCTCAATTCCAGTGGCAGAAAATCTAAAAGTCTATCTCAAAAGGCCTCAGGTTGTTAACTTGATCTGAAGACCTTTTGTAAAAGAATAGATGGTTTGACCTATTCTGGTCATTGTGGGTATTCAATATCTTCAAGCAAAAAATATTTCATCAAAGTGCCAACCAAAGGAATGGAGTATTTTATGAGTATGGATGTTCATCTGAGTTTATGCTCCTATACCATAAAAGTATCTCTAAAGCAAAAAGGTGCTTAACAACTACAAACCTCTTATTCTATAGTGATACAAAAAATCATTTGATTTATTCCGTTTGCCTTTTATTCACTTCTCTTGAAACAAAAAGTAATCAGTTATTTTTTATCAATAAATCCATTATTAATCAGGTATTATTAAATAGTTCATATGTAAGAAGTTTGCTAGTTACTGGGAGTAAGAAAACAAAACCAAGCTGTTCAAAAGGACTTAACATTTTATCAGGGAACTAAAAGGTTCATATAGAAGTCTATCCTCTATTTATACAAAATAAGTTCAAAGTAGAGCAGGGGAGAAAAGAGGATAGAACTTATTGCTGTATTGATAAGTTACGGTCTTACTTGGGGAATTGCATTTGAGCTAAGCTTTTAAAGAATAGAGATTTTCTATCCAAACAGGGATAGTTCAACTGAAACACAGTTTATGAGGTTGAATGATTTGTAATAAACTTTGAAAAGTGGGTTGGAGTCAAGTAGTGATAAACTTTCTATGGCCAGCAAATACACAATCACTTGATCTTAGGGGGAACTGTTAGGATTACAAAGTGATAACTCAGGTTCTCTAAACAATTCTCTGGTTCAGAATTCACACCTTTGGTTCAGGCCTTTGAAGGGAATTTACACCTTGCAAACTTGGAATCATTTTAAATTTCTCACTTTCCTTCATCTTATATATCCAACCAGGGGCTATAATGTGCTCATTTGACCTCCATAATTTCTTATATGTAACTTCTTCTCTTATCTGACATAATAACTTCAGTGCAAGTTCTTAGTTAGTTAGCAAGGAGTTAGTCTGACTGGGAGATTGAGTTTAGACAGTGGTCTGGAAGGAGAGGCTAGGCTGGGAGAGTGAGTTGAGACAGCAGTCTGGAAGGATAACTTAGAGACGACCGGAACTTTACAATTTGGCACCCAACTTGGGGCAAGGACTTTTGCTTATCCTGACAAGGACTTATTCTGAGCCCTTCAGAGGAGCTAGCTTGGACCTTCATATTTTGGCACTTGAACAGGGACGCCCCACGTTGGGCACCAAATTGTATAGGTCCAGTCATCTCTAAGTTATCCTTTCAGACTCCAGTCTCAACTCAATCCCCCAGTCAGACTCCTTGCCGGACTGCCCTCCTCTTTTATCCTAGCAGAGATTGGGCTAGTGAGAACTCAACGGGGCTTGTGAAAACTCCTACAGCCAATGAACTTGCTCCTTTTAAAGGTGCAAACTCCTTTATACATGTAAACTCTACCTCAGAAGTCCAAAGGTGTAAATTCCTTTCAAAGGCCTGAATCAAAGGTGTGAATTCTGAGCCAGAGAATTGTTTAGAGAACCTGAGTTATCACTTTGTAATCCTAACATTGAACCAGTGGAAATTGTTGAACAACTAAGTGATGTGGTCAACCCTGTGCTTTAAGGAACAATACTGAGACAGACTGAAGGATTGATTGGAGATAGAAGAGATTTGAGTCAGTGGACCAATAAAAGATTGAGGCAAGAGGTGGTGAGAACTTGCACTGAAATAATTATGTCAGATAAGAGAAGAAGTTACATATAAGAAATTATGGAGGTCAAATGAGCACATTATAGCCCCTGGTTGGATATATAAGATGAAGGAAAGTGAGAAATTTAAAATGATTCCAAGTTTGCAAACCAGAGTGGCAAAGAAGTTAGGAAGTTGGTTTTTTGATGAAAGGTTGCAAGTTATATTAGGACATATTGAGTGTGAAATGCTTATGGGATAGCCAGTTGGAAAATGTCCAAAGGCAGTTAATGATATGATGCTAGAACTAAGAGATGGATAAGGGATATATATATATATATGTGTGTGTGTGTGTGTGTGTGTGTGTGTGTGTGTGTGTGTGTGTGTATGTGTGTGTATATGTATGTATCTAGGAGTCCTAAACAAAAAGAAGACAATTTGACTCTACCAAGAACATATGAGGCTAATCCAAAATTAAGGGTCATGACTTAGAATAGATAATAATCCAAAAGAAGATCATATTGGTCAGAGGACAACCAACAGGAAGCAAAGTTACAGATATATAGATAAAAGACTATCAAGGAAGAAATGCCAATTAAGATAAAAATTAAATAAAAATAATCAGATTTGGCAATTTTAGAAAGAAAAGTTTCAATTCAATGATGAGATTAGAAGGAATTGAAGTGTTGAGAAGTAATTAAAAAGAGAATTAAAGGAGATGACAATAAATATCTTTTTCTCTTGTAATGGTTATTCTGTGAAGTTGTTCAGCCCTTGACAAAGAATCCCCCTGAGTCTTTTCACAGGAAATGTTTGGATGCCTACTCTCTCCCTGGACTGGCTCACTCCAACCTGCCTTCATGCCACTAAATCTAGTTTTCTAGACAAAGACCATCAATACATAATGCTCAAATTCTCTTGGATCTTAAGGATAACCCTATTTAGTCAACAGAAAAAATACTCTGTTCATTGCTCTAGCTCTTAAGCTCCCAGTAACACCTTTCTATTTACACAAATCAGTCATTCACAATAATATTTTTTGCTAAACAAGATACCATCACACAAATTAAAGCAAATATATGAATAATAAATGTCATTATAATACAACATAAATGTGACATAAATCCTATTGACTTACATTTTCCTACTAATCAAATAAATTCACTATAGGTGGGAGAAAATGAATATGCACTTATAAGAACCCAGTAAAGAAGCACATGTAGGAGTAAAACTCACATACTCAGGGCAACTCCTAGTCACTGTTGGATTTGATGGCCTTGGTCCCTTTCATGAATATATATACCACATAAAACTGCTTTGCTAACCACTTATTTCTTGGTCCTAACCACTCCCTAGCTTTGCAAATCCTTTTCTATCCTCAAATATTCACAAACTCTTTCATGTTACAATTGCCATTAAAATGACATTTAGAAAGTGTTACTGCTGTGAATATATATATATATATATATGCATATATATATATATTCCATTTTTAGTTTTAAAAAAATCTCTCTATATTCTCTAAACCATTAAACTGTTCACATATAAATGGACGAGTCATTATACATCTTTCACAAAATCATTTGAAGCTATGTAATTATTTTTAGTTTATTTCCTATCCCAAACTGCTTAATCCCATCTGAACATTGTTTCTTTTACACATAATTAAATAATTTTTATTAAAATAAATTTATTTTCTTATTCATTTTATGATAAAAATGCTTACTTATAATAGCTCTATCATTTTATATCTTTTAATAGTTAATTTAAAGATTTCCTTTTATGCAGAGGTTTAGTCAACAAATATTAATTGCCCCTTCATGTATCAGACACTGTGCTAAGCACTAGGCATAAAAAAAAAAAAAATAGACAAAAAAGGGCTGCTTTTAAGCAACTACTAGTGTAATGGAGGAGACAAACTATATATAGGATATATATATATATATATGTACATATATTGATGTAGATATAAGTGTACATATATTTATATATACACACTATAGCAAGCTATATATAGATAAATTGGAAGTAATTAATAGAGAAAAAGGACTAGAATTAAAAGGGGTTGGCAAAGGCTTCCTGTAAAAGATGGAATTTTACTTGAGATATATTTTCTACCTGTTTCAGTACTAAATGGCTCCATGTGAAAGGGCTTTAAAGATATTTCTTTAAAATATGCATACATTATTGTACATTAAATGAGATGTTTGTGACTGTTGTTAAATCATGTTCAACTCTTTTGTAATCCTATTTAGAGGTTTATTTTTCTTTTCTTTGTTTTTTTTTAAGCAAAGATATCAATGGTTTTCCACTTCCTTTTACAATTCATATTACAAATGAGAAACTGAGACAAACAATTAAATGACCCAGCTAATAAGTATTTTGAGGCTGGATTAGAACTCAGGAAGATAAATCTTCCTAAAGCCAAGTTCAGTGCTCTATCCATTGTACCGCCTAGCTGTCCCCTTCTTTGTGACAGGAGAAAGCAATAATCAGTGAATTCAAATGAAGGTTTTTTAAAGGTTGAGTATATCTTAGCTTGTTTTTAAAAAGCAGGAAAGGCACAAATTTATGGGAATAACATTTAAGCTTAGACAGAAAGGATAATCATATTTCTAATCTGAGGGATTAAAAAAAAAAAGTACATGTAAAGCAATAAATCAACATTAGCTAGCGTTTTTATTGTGCTTTAAGATGTACAAATCCCTTAATGTTAATCTCACCTGATACTCTATTATAATCCCAAGGACTAATAGCTGCTATTATCCCCATTTTTTAGATGAAGACAATCAGAGTGAGAGTAATTAAATGACTTGTCTGAGAAAGGATGTGAATTGAACTCTTACCATTTAGCAGCCAAGAATCTTTGGCCTTGAAGAGCAGATGAACCACATCTGCATCTACATCTGGAGTTATTTGTCCTTTGCTCTTGAAGAGGGCCATGCCATAGAGAAGGGATGCCAGTTAATTGGATTTGGGTGAGGGAGGGCTGTGCAAGGTCACCAGTCTCACTTTCCCCTTCAGAACCTTCTGGATACAGTGGCCAGACAGAGATCAGGATTACTGGAGATGGCCCTGGATGTTTAAGACTCAATTAGGATTAGCTTGATCCAGTAAAGCACAATTGAGATTAATTATCTAGTAGGTTGTAGTTGCCTAAAATTTCCTATAACTCAGAAGCTTCTTCACCTGCCCATCTCACCTTCCAAGGCTCCTCTCCAAGAATCTCCTTTTGCACCAGACCAGCCATCTCTTCCTTTCTCAATTCACTCTTCTGCATTTCTCAATCATGCCCTCATATGAGGAATTTTTTATTCCTCCATCTCTTTTCAGCTTCCTTTTATCATGTAAATGATATCTTATCCATTAGACCATTAACTTTTGGAAAGCAAGGACTATCATATTTGCATTTGTATTTCCCCACAGTCTGGCACATAGTAAAATATAAATACAGTAAACATTTATTTATTGATTTGTATTAGATGACAAATTTCCTGTAGGGCAAGATTCCCATGTTTTTCTCCAGCCATGTTTAATACTATGTGAATAGGAACAAAGGAGGCATATGGGAGGAATAATCAAAAGTCAGAGTTTGGTGAGGTAAGGAGGCCAAAGATTGAGAATAGAAAATAGTGCAGTGGTGAAGGGGTTAATTTACAAATTCAAAACTTGAAAGGGAAAAAAAAAAAAAAAAAGCTAGAGTAGGGATGATGGCCCAAAAACATTTAGGTGTAGAGGGACTGGAAGTCATTGTAAGGAGGAATAAGTTTAAGAGGAGTAAAGTATATCTGATAATATTGTGAAATCCAATAAGATTGTTCATAAGATATTAAAATCTTCTCAAGTCAGACTCAATTTTATCTATAAAATGATTGCTTCCATTCCTGCTTCACAAGCCTAAATTGTGAAATTTTTAAGAGACATCTCAGTAAATTCAAATGATAGATGAAACTCAAAGTTTCTATTTATTTAAATATAACTACTCATGAGAAGAAAAAAAGGAATGCATATGCTACATGAAATAAAAATCATCCATGAAAACAAATTAAGTTTTTCAAGGCACAGAAGAAATAATTTGGATCAATAGTTCTGGCTTTTTTCTGTACCCAGTGACATGACTTAATTTAGGGATCTGGAGGATCTTATAACCCAACATACGTGTTATTCACTCTAGAGCATGTCTTCCTAAATCACTCTTTATGAATTCAGCTATCACCAAACAATATATTTGGCATCTAAGGCAACTTAGGAAAGAAATCTGCTGCTCTGTAAAATTGAATTGGCTGAAATTCCAGAGAAATATAATCAAAGTTGATGAAAAGAAAGGATGAAAGGCCTTCAGTGAAGTGGCTGAAAAGACCCAGTAAGTTTTTTATATATTCTTCTGGAGTTGATCTGGTCCCCAGTATCTCATTCAGCCTCTGTAGCCCACCCAAACCACATTCCTTCATTTCAATTTGAATAAAATAAATTGGGGATAACCATAACCTTTTATAATTAGGACTGGCATGTCAATCTGGAATAAAGGTGAAACAAAATGTGAAATCACTGAAGAAGACTAAAATGTTTCACCTGGTCTCAGACGACCTAAATTCAAATCCCAGCTCTGCCCCTTTCCCCCTTCCAAGAGGCATAACCTTAGGCAAGCCATTTAACATTAGGGACCTATTTTCTTATATTTAAAATGAAGGGTGTTAATGTAACTTTTATTTTATCTTATTTTTAATTTATGGGATAAAACAAGCATTTCCATAACAGTATAATGAATACATAACATAGTATAATAAACTCAATAAATATAAATATTATTTATATTTAATTTATATATAAATATATTAAATATATTAAATAAATACATATAAATAAATCAAAATAAAATAAAAAACTATATATAATGATCAAAATAAATATAAAAATCTAAGATGCCTTCTACCTCTGATCTTAAATTATCCAATAAAGATAGCTACAGAGTATGGTGGTTTGAGAACATAGAAATAGGAAGAATTCGTTCAAATCTAACCTCAGATATTTATTACCTATAGGACACAAGTTGAGTCATTAACCTCTATCTACCTCAGTTTCCTCATTTGTAAAGTGCAATGATATTAGCACCTATTTCCCAGGGATGTTGGGAGGATGAAATTACCTAATATTTGTGAAGCTTTTTGCAAACTTTTATACATTGTTAGCTATTATTACCCAACAGATGGTAGAAAGTATGACTATCAACTCCTCATATGCCTTTTTTTTTTTTCATTTTCTTTGATGTTTAACATGTTTTGTTTAAAATTTAAAGTTTTCAGGTGACGCAGTGGATAGAGCACCAGCCCTGAATTCAGGAGGACCCGAGCTCAAATCTGGTCTCAGACACTTAACACTTCCTAGCTGTGTGACCCTGGTCAAGTCACTTAATCCCAGCCTCTAAATAAATAAATAAACAAACAAACAAATAAATAGATAAATGAATGAATGAATGAATTAAAAAAAAAAAGTTAGGTTTTCATCTTATCTTGGAGATATCATAAATATCTTTCCTTTCCTCTCCTTTCCTCTCTCCTTTTCTTTCCTTTCCCCCCTCCTTTTCTTTCTTTCTTCCTTTTTTTTTTTCTTTCTTTCCTTTTTTATGGAAATGCCACCAGGATAATAAATGGGGTCAAACAGTAATTGATTATCATACCCTTTCCAGCAGTAACATTATTGATTTGATAACTGTTCCCTGAGTAAGAAGTAGAAAGTTAGGAAGTAGGATAATTGAAGAATGCCCACAAGGCTTTCAGAGTAATCAAATGTATAGAATGGATGAAAGTGGTGGGGGGACTGTCTTTTGCCTTTCATTATTCTAGCACTTAACACAGTGTCTGGCACATAATAGTATTGCTTAATAAATCCTTATTAACTGACTGGTCTGATGCCAGCTAAATAAAATAGGTTAGGTGAGTATGCATTCACTCATTCACTATTCAGAATAATTCAACCACAAATCCAAGTTCAAAAATTGAATGGATTAACTACTAAAGGGTAAGGCAATTGCCTAATGCCTTCCTCCCCTCCAGTAATTTACATTGGTTATCTTTCAGTACAACAATGTATTTTATAGAAACCAAAGCAATTTTAAGAGTATTTTTTTAAAGAATGAATTTTAGATAAAATTTAGCTAGGGTTGTTCCTCAACTCTAAATTTGCAACTCCCCTGATGCCTAGCACAAAATAGGAATTTAATAACTTATTTATAGAATTGAATTGGAAAGAACTCAGTATGCTTATCCACTGAGAACAGTATGAGTTGTGCAATGCTAACTTTCAGAAGAAGAAAAAAAAAAAAGTGAACATTTTTGGTATGCTTTTATAACATGTTTAGTTTAGGAATCTAAGATACCATCTCTTAGTTTCCTTTCAATTTTTCTGCTATGGATGACAAGCTGGACTAATTATACAACAATCTTTTCTTCCAGATCATCCTCATTACCTCCATATTTAATCTTTCCTCCATTAGTATTCCAACCTATTCCAATCAACCCAGTGCAAGGAGCATTTATTGATTAGGCACAATATCAGCTGCTTGGGAAAAGAAATATAAAATGAAAATTAGTCCCTGACCTCAAGAAAATAACATTCTACAGAAAGGATATACTTTATGGACAGTTACTTATTTCTATGATTATTTGGGGAGGGAGAGAATCCTAACAATTGAAGGGTATTAAGAGAGGCCAATAGTACAACACAGTCCAGAACTAAGGAAAAAAAAAAGTTAAGATTCTAAGAGATAGGAAAGCTCAGGTTTACAAGTACAGGTTTAGCGTATTGCCTATATCTGAAGAGACAAATTTTTCATTTACCAAAATCAAGTGGGTTTTGATTTAGTTTGGTTTTTATTGAGATTTAGATATGCAGATTAAAGCCAGGAATACTATAGATTTGGATAGAAGAGACTCTTTGCTTATTTTTCTGCCCTTCCCAGCTTTATTCATGATAAACTAAAGGGGATGATGGAAAATCAAACTCTAAGTGAAATAGTCATCTGGAATAGGAGATACATCCTCATTCATATGGGTCAAAAAGAAAAGCAACTTTCTTAGCTTAAGGGAAATCTACTTGGTATTTTTATAGTAGGGTGGGTTTAATTAAGGAGTTGTCAATCTGGCCTTATTGTTTGTCCTTTGTTCTGGAAGGGGACCATAATATGAGGAAGGAGATGTTATGACTTACAAGTAAATTGGATTTCAGTGAGGGAGGGCTGTGCAAAGTCACCAGAAAAATCACCAGCTTGACTTTCTCCTCCAGAGCCATCTAGATATAGATCAGGAAGACAAGGTAGCCTTCAAGGACTCAAGTCTAGAAATGTCAATGTCCAGCAAAAGTTTCTCTGCTCAGAAATCACTGTGAGGTCATAATGAGAGTAAAACTATAGAGCCAGCAGTCACCAGGAGACCAGAGAGAGGCAGGGGGCCAGCAGAAATATCATACTTATCATATACGTGAAAACAGTGGGATTATACCGCCAGAAGACTATTGATAATGCTTCTGGACACAAGAGCTGTGGGTTGCCTTTCTGCCTATGTTTCCTAGCCACATATATTGTTTAGATATATGTCCTACTTAAACTGTCTCTATGCCTGACCTTGGTGCATGTTAGAGAGATTTGTGTCTATAAGAGAATGTTCTGTTGGGACTTTTTGGTTTTCATTAAATGCCTCTGTCTTGATCTATCTCATTAAGTACATACATATACATACACACATACAGAGAGAGAGAGAGAGAGAGAGAGAGAGAGAGAGAGAGAGAGAGAGAGAGAGAGAGACACACACACAGAGAGAGAGAGAGAGAGAGAGAGAGAGAGAGACACAGAGAGAGAGAGAGACAGAGAGAGACAGAGAGAGACAGAGAGAGAGAGAGAGAGAGAGAGAGAGAGAGAGACAAAGAGAGACAGAGAGAGAGAGAGAGACAGAGAGACAGAGAGACAGAGAGAGAGAGAGACACAGAGAGAGACAGAGAGAGAGAGAGAGAGAGAGAGAGAGAGAGAGAGAGAGAGAGAGAGAGAGAGAGAGAGAGAGAGAGAGAGAGAGAGAGATATCTTGGTGGGGGTTTATGAGCAACCGTTTTGCTGTTCCTGTTCTTGTTTTAAAAACTAGATTTTATTGTCTTGCCCAGCTTGAAGTACATGGACTACTTACAGACCTATTCCCAAGGCAACTGCTATGAGAACTTTGATCTGCTCCCTGAGCTTGTTGATCCTTCCTTGGCAACTTACTGGTCCTCTACTGCCAGGGACTCACCATATTAATGCTTAACTTAATATTAATGTATTATAATATTAACCAGACTAGTTTACTGCAACTCAAAACTCCTCAACTCAAGAAATGTTATCATCAGCCTTCCCAGAAACTGGGATTATAGACACACCTGGATGAACAATGGTTTTGAATGAATGAAAACCCAGAGAAAGCCTTGAAAATGAGAGCCCTATTATGAAGATCTGGTTGAAAAGAATGGAGTTTTGAAAGTGCTGCATGTGCAAAGGCACTGATGTGATAGAGAACTCAGTTTAGATAACATCATGTAGGGAAAGTTGGCTAGAAGATAGAAGGTATGAAAGGAATTGATGTAAAATAATCTGGGAAAGGCAGGGCTAAGCCGTGAGTTACCAGAAGTAATTGCTACCCTCATCACATTTTTAAGATTTCTTTCTCCAAAGCATTTTCCTTAGAATTCCAACTAAAGCATTTTCTGTCCCCATCACATTTATGTACAGTGCATTCTGGTTAACCAAAAAATTCAAAGCTTTGATTGAAGCATCATTATTTGCCCTTTGCCTTTATAAGTTGATCTGTGTCAAACCACATCCTTAAGTAATCTCATTATACTACTCAACATTGCCTCTATATTTCATCGTATCTCTGATTTCAGTCTCTTCACTGTTCCCAATCTTATGTCCTTCATAAATGTGATCTCAGCCAAGACTTTCTAATCATATTCTGTGCATCAATCTTCAACTTTTCTCCTATTTTCTTTCTTTTTTAACTATTTATTTAATTGTTTTAATACACATTTTATGAATCATGTTGGGAGAGAAAAATCAGAGCAAAAGGGAAAAACCATGGGGGAGAGAAAAAAACAGGAAAAAGAATTGAACATAGCTTGTGTTGATTTATATTCATAGTTCTTTTTCTGGATGCAGATGGTATTTTCTATCCAAAGTCTATTGGGATCACTTTCGATCACTGAACCACTGAGAAGAACCAAGTTTTTCATAGTTGGTCATTGTGCATTCTTGCACAGTACACTCAGTACAATGTAGTCTTGGTTCTGCATTTTTTTACCCTCACTTCAGTTAATGCAAATCTTTCCAGACCTTTCTATAATCAGTTTGTTCATCATTTTTTATAAAACAATAATATTCCATTACCTCCATATACTAAAACTTGTTCAGTCACATCCCAATTGATGGGCATCTACTCATTTTCCAAATCTTTACTACAAAAACAGCTGCAATAAACATTTTTGCACAAGTGGGTCCTTTTCCCTCCTTTATGATTTCCTTGGGATACAAACACAGTAATGGCATTGCTGGGTCAAAGGGTATGCACAGATTTATAGCCTCGTTCTCCAGAATGCTTGGATCATTTTACAATTCCAGCAACACTACATTAGTGTTCTACTTTTCCCATGTTCCCTCCATCACTTACTATTATATTTTCCTGTCATCTCAGCCAATTTGAAAGGTGTGAGGTCGTACCTCAGAATTGTTTTAATTTGCATTTCTCTAATAAATAATAATTTAGAGCATTTTTTTTTTCCATTGGAACATAGAGGCTTTAATTTCATCGTCTGAAAAGTGTATGTTCATATACTTTGACCATTTATCGATTGGGAAATAACTTGTATACTTAAAACTTTGACACAGTTCTTTATATTTTAGAAATGAGACCTTTATCAGAAACACTGGCTGTAAAAATTTTTCCCAACTTTGTACTTCCTTTTTAATCTTGTTTCTGTTATTTTGTATGTCCAAAACCTTTTTAAATTTAATGTAATCAAAGTTGTTCATTTTGCTTTTCATGATATTTTCTAATTCTTCCTTGGTCATAAATTTCTCACTTCTCCAAAGATGTGATAAGCAAATTATCCCTTGCTCTACTAAATTTTTTATGGTATATTCCTTTATGGCCAAATCATGCATTGATATTGGCCTCATTTTGGTATAGGGAACAAAATGTATATCTATGCTGAGTTTCTTACATATTATTTTCCCTGTTTTCCCACAATTTTTGTCAAATGATGAGTTAGCAACCCAAAAGCTGAAGTTTGGGGGATTTACCAAATACTAGATTACTAAAGGCCTTGATGATTGTGTATCATGTATATTTAATCTATTCCACCACTCTATTTCTTAGCCAAATGGTTTTGAAGACTGTCTAGTACTGCACTCTTTATATTTTTTCAATTAATTCCCTTGATATTCTTGACTTTTTATTCTTTCAGATTAACTTTGTTATTTTTCTAGTTCTATAAAAACTTGTTTTTGGCAGTTTGATTAGTATGACACTGAACAAGTAGCCCGATTTAGGTAGAATTGCCATTTTATTATATTAGTTCAGCCTACCCATGATCAATTGATATTTTTCCATTTGTTTAGATCTGACTATTTGTATGAGAAGTATTTTGTAATTGTGTTTATATAGATCCTAGATTTGTCTTGACAGGCAGACACTCACATATTTTATTTGTCTGAGGTTATTTTAAATCTAGGATCTATATTCTCTATTTCTTGCTATAGGACATTGTTAGTAATATATAGAAATGCTGATGGTTTGTGTGGATTTATTTTCTATCCTGCAACTTTACCAAAGCTGGTAATTGTTTCCAATAGGTTTTTGCATGATTATCTAGGATTCTCTAAGTATACCATTATTTCCTCATAGTCCATTCAAATTCCTTTAATTTATTTTTCTTTTCTTATTGCTAAAGCCAACATTTCTAGTACAATGTTGAATAAGGGGGGGTGTGATGGGGATCCTTGTTTGATCACTGATCTTACTGGGAATGTGATCAGCTTCTATTACAATTAATGCTTGCCATTGGTTTAGATAAATACTGCTTATTATTTTAAGAAAAGCTCCTTTTATCTCGATGCTCTCTAGTGTTTTTAATAGGAATGAGTGCTGTACTCTGTCAAAAGCTTTTTCTTCATCTATTGAAATTAACATATGATTTCTTTTTTTTTTTTTAAATTATGATCAAAATTTTGTAAATATGGTAAATTTCCTGATATTGAACTAGTCCTGTATTCCTGGTATAAATCCTATTTTGTCATAGTATATTCTCCTTATGATAAGTTGCTATAATCTCTTTGTTAATATTTTATATAAAACTTTTGCATCAATGTTCATTAGAATGATTGATCTGTAATTTTCTTTCTCTATTTTGGACTTTCCTGGTTTAGGTATCAGTATCATATTTGTGTCATAGGATGAATTTGGCAGAAGTTCTTCTTTACCAATTTTTTTTTTTTTTAACAAATAGTTTACATAGTATTAGAATTAATTTTTCTTTAAATGTTTGGTAGAATTCACTTGGAAATCCATCTGGCCCTGGAAATTTTTTTTTTTTTTTTAAATGGAGTTCATTAATGGCTTGCTTGATTTCTTTTTCTAAAATGGGATTATTAAGTAGTTTATTTCCTCTTACATTAATCTGGAAAACTGATATTTTTGTAAATTGTTAGATTTGCTACCATACAGAGGGGCAAAGTAGCTCCTAATTATTGCTTTAATTTCCTTTTCATTGATGGTAAGTTCACCTTTTTCATTTTTGATGCTGGGTTATTTGGGGGTTTTTTTCCTTTCCTTTTTCTAATCAAATTAACCAAAGGTTTATCCATTTTTTGGTTCTCTCATAAAACCAAATCTTAGTTTTATTAATTAGTTCAATAGTTTTCTTAGTTTCAACTTTATTAATCTTGCTTTTGAGATTCAGCATTTATAATTTGGTATTTGAAGGGATTTAATTTGTTCTTTTTCTAGCTTTTTTAATTGCATGCCAAATTCATTGATCTCCTCATCCTCTATTTTATTTATGTAGTTTTTTAGAGATATAAAATTTGCTCTAAGAACTGCTTTATCTGTGTTCCATAGGTTTTGATATATTGTCTAATTATTGTCATTCTCTTAGATGAAATTATGGATTGTTTTTGGGACTTGTTTGATCCACTTATTCTTTAGAATTAATTTAATTTCCAATTGGTTTTCAGTCTATCTTTCCTTGTCCCTTTATTGAATACAATTTTAATTGCATCATGATCTAAAAAAGGAAGCATTTGCTATTTCTGCCTTTCTGCATTTGATTATGATGTTCTTATGCTCAAATATATGACCAATTTTTGTGAAGGTGCCATAAACTGCTGAGAAAAAAGTCTGTCCCTATTCAATTTTTTCCAAAGGTCTATCATATCTAGGTTTTTCTAGTATCCTATTTACTTCCCTAGTTTCTTTCTTTTTTCTTTTCTGGTTAGATTTGTCTGATTCTGAGAGGAGAAGGTTGAAGTCCTCCACTAATAGAGTTTTGCTGTCTATTTCTTCCTGTAATTGGCTTAAAATTTTCTCTAAGAATTGGTATGCTCTACCACTTGGTGCATATACATTTAGTACAGATATTACTTCACTGTTTATGGTATCTTTCCTTTCTTATCTCTTTTAATTAGATCTATTTTTATTTTCATTTTATCTGAGAGCAGAATTGCTACCTTTGATTTTTTTTTTTTTTACTTCAGCTGAAGCATAACAAATTCCATTCCAGCCTTTTACCTCTACTTTGTATGTGTCTCTTTGTGTCAAAATGTGTTTATTGTAGAATTCCGTTTTTTAATCCACTCTACTATTTGCGCCTATTTTGTGGGAAAAGTCATCCCATTCACATTCACAGTTATGATTACCAACTTTTTATGTCTCTCTTATATTTGCTCCTGTATATACTTTTGTTTTCTTTTTGCCCTGTCCTCAGTATTATTTACCCACCCCTCCCTCTACATTGTCTTCTATTATCTCTTCTAAAATTTATTCAGCCATTCTCCAATTGATGGGAATCCATTCAATTTCCAATTTCTAGTCACTACAAAGAGGGCTGCCACAAACATTTTTTCGCATGTGGGTCCCTTTCCCTTCTCTAAGATTTCTTTGGGATACAAATCCTGTGGTAACACTTCTGGATCAAAGGGTATGTACAATTTGATAACTTTTTGAGCAGAGTTCCAAACTGTTCTCCAGAATGATTGGATCCATTCACAGTTCCACCAACATTACTTCAGTGTCCCAGTTTTCCCACATCCCCTCCAACATTATCTTTTCCTTTCATCTTAGCCAATCTGAGAGGTGTGTAGTAGTAACTTAGAGTTGTCTTAATTTGCATTTTTCTGATCAATAGTGATTTGGAGCACCTTTTCATATGACTAGAAATAGTTTCAATTTCTTCATTTGAAAATTGTCTGTTCATACCCTTTGACCATTTATCAATTGGAAAATGATTTCTTTAAAATTTGAGTCAGTTCTCTTTATATATTTTGAAATGAGACTTATCAGAACCTTTGAATGTAAAAATATTTTCCCATTGTCTGCATTAGTTTTGTTTGTACAAAAACTTTTTAACTTAATGTAATCAAAATTATCTATTTTGTGATTAATAATGATCTCTAGTTCTTTTTTGGTCACAAATTCCTTCCTCTTCTACAGGTCTGAGAGATAACCTATCCTATGTTCTAATTTATTTACTATATCATTCTTTATGTCTAGATCATGAACCCATTTTGACCTTATCTTGTCAGTGTTAAGTGTGGGTCAATGCCTAGTTTCTGCCACACTAGTTTACAATTTTCCCAGCAGTTTTCATCAAATAATGCATTCTTATCCCAAAAGCTAGGATCTTTGGTTTTGTCAAACACTATATTGCTATTGTCATTGACTATTTTGTCCTGTGAACCTAACCTATTCCACTGATAAACTAGTCTATTTCTTAGCCAGTATCAAATGGTTTTGGTGACTGCTGCTTTATAATATAGTGTTAGATCTGGTACAGCTAGGCCACCTTCATTTAATTTTTGTTTCATTATCTCTTGAAATTCTTGACCTTTTGTTATTCCAGATGAATTTTGTTGTTATTTTTCCAAGGTTAGTAAAATAGTTTTTTGGGAGTTTGATTGGTATAGCACTAAATAAATAGATTAGTTTAGGAAGTATTGTCATCCTTATTATATTCACTTGACCTATCCAAGAGCACTTGATATTTTTCCAATTGTTTAGATCTGACTTTATTTGTGAGGAAAGCATTTTGTAGTTTTGCTCAAATAGTTCCTGACTTTCCCGTGGCACATAGATTCCCAAATATTTTATACTATCAACAGTTATTTTAAATGGATTTTCTCTTTGGATATCTTGCTGTTGGATTTTGTTACTAATGTACAAAAATGCTGATGATCTATGTGAATTTATTTTTTTATCCTGAAACTTTGCTAAAGTTGTGGATTATTTCTAATGGCTTTTTAGTTGATTCTCTGGGGTTCTCTAAGTATACCATCATATCATCTGCAAAAAGTGATAATTTGCTTTCCTCATTACCTACTCTAATTCTTTTAATCTCTTTTTGATCTCTTATTGCCAAAGCTAGCATTTCTAATACAATATTGAATAGTAATGGTGATAGTGGGCATCCTTTTTTCACTTCTGGTCTTATTGGGAATGGTTCCAGTTTATCCCCATTACATATGATGCTTACTGATGGTTTTAAATAGATGCTAGTGACTATTTTAAGGAAAAGTCCATTTATTCCTATACTGTCTAGAGTTTTTAATAGGAATGGGTGTTGGATTTTATCAAATGCTTTTTCTGCATCTATTATGATAATCATATGGTTTTTGTTAATTTGATTAATGTCAATTATGCTAATACTTTTCCTAATATTGAACCAGTCCTGCATTCCTGGTACAAATCCTACTTGATCATGGTGTATTATTCTGGGAATGATTTTCCGTAATCTCTTTGCTAATATTTGATTTACAATTTTTGCATCAATGTTCATTAGGGAGATTGGACTATAATTTTCTTTCTCTGTTTTCATCCTACTTCGTTTAGGTATCAGTACTATGCCTGTGTCATAAAAGGAATTTGGATGAAGTCCTTCATTCCCAATTTTTTCAAATAGCTTATATAGTATTGGAGTTAATTTTTCTTTAAATGTTTGATAGAATTCACATGTAAATCCATCTAGTCCTGGGGATTTTTTCTTAGGGAATTGATTAATAGCTTGTTCTATTTCTTTTTCTAAAATGGGATTATTTAAGCAATTTACTTCCTCCTCTATTAATCAGGGCAACCTGTATTTTTGTAGGTATTTCTCCATTTCACTTAGGTTATCAAATTTACTGGCATAAAGTTCTACTTTTAGTTATTGCTTATAATTTCCTAACCCTAAATTAGTGGAAAGTTCTCCCTTTTCATTTTTTGGACTAAGAATTTGATTTTCTTCTTTCCTTTTTCTAATCAAATTTACCAAATGTTTATCTATTTTATTGTTTTTTTCATAAAACCAACTCTTACTTTTATTTATTAAATCAGATTGCTTGCCCTTTGATTCTTTAATGGTAAACTGCTAGATCCTGAGTAATCCTTTTTGTGGCTCCTTCATATTTGGATTGTTTTTGTTTTTGTTTTTTTCTGGCTGCTTGTAATATTTTTTCCTTGGTCCAATAGCTCTAAAATTTAGCCACAATAATTCTTGGAATTTTAATTTTGGGGTCTCTTTCAGGAGGTGTTTGGTGAATTCTTTCAATGGCTATTTTACCTTCTGATTCTGTGACAGCCAGGCAGTTCTCTTTGATAATTTCCTGAAAAAAATAGTGTGAAGGCTCTTTTTTTCATCAGTGTTTTCAGAAAATACAATAATTCTTAGATAATCTCTCCTAGATCTATTTTCCAGGTCAGTTGTTTTCCCAAGTAGGTATTTTACTTTTTTTACTATTTTTCAATTTTTTGGTTTTGCTTGACATCTCATTGAGTCATTCATTTCCATTTGTTCAGTTCTGATTTTTAGTGAATTATTTTCTTCATTTACTTTTTTTCACTTCTTTTTGTATTTGTCCAATTGAGTTTTTAAATGAGTTGTTTTGTTCTATGAAATTTTTTTCCATTTCACAAATTTTCTTTAAGTAGTTATTTTCTTTTTCCATTTCATAAATTCTGTTTTCCTGGGAGTTCTTTACCTTTTCCATTTTATATATTCTGTTTTTCAGAGAGTTGTTTTCTTTGTCCACTTTATCAAATCTTTCTTTTAATGAGTTATATGCCTTTTCTAAACCTTCTTGCAGAGTTTTCCTTTCTTTTCCCCATTTTTCCTCTAGCTCTCTGTTAAGATCCTTTTTAATTTTTTCTAGGAGACCCTTGTGTGGTAGGGACCAGGTTATTTAAACTTTTGGAGCTTCATCTGGAGATAATATGCTTTTAGTCTCCTCAGGGTTTGAAATCTGTTCTCTTTCATGAAAGAAGCTATCTATAGTTAGAATTCGCTTTGCCTTTTTTTTTTTTTTTTTTTTTTTTTTTTAATTGGGATCTGTTTTTAGGGCAAGGATGTTCCAAGCTTCCTCTACAGACCAGGAAGGCCGACAGCAGCCCTGGGATGGCACTGAGTCACTCCCAGTGCTGGGTGGGTGAGGGCAGGTCTTGTGAGACTAGCACTTTGGGATTTACTCTTTACCCTCTGAGTTTGTGTTGGTTGTTTTATAACTTCTCTGCTGATCTACTGGCTTGCAACCAGGACAGAGTAGCCAACACTGTGGTAAAGTCCTCCCTACCGTTCTCCACCCCACCACACCTGCCCCCAGTCTGCTCAGCGTGCTGTTGTGCTCTGCCTCCCTGCCTGTGCTTGGCCTCCTTCCATGTCCAGCGTGATCAAAACAGACCTTTTCTGGTGATCTTCAAAATTATCTTCTGCTGGTAATTTGCTGCACATTCCCAATATTTGTAGATTCTGCCAGTCCAGCACTATTTCAGAGTCTGAATTTTGTAATTAATTTGGGGGTATCAGGAAAGCTCAGAAGGAAGCCTGTGTCCTCTCTGCTATCTTGGCTCTGCCCCTATTTCCTCTTTTAATTTTTTTTTTTTTGTTGTTGATTTCTGCTTTTGGGGAAAAGGGAGCTCTGTCCCAAGCTTCCTGTGTAGCTCTGAACCTTGGCTTTGAGCACAGGAACCCCTTGTATTTGGAGAGGTAGTGTGGCTGCTCTTTTCAGGAAATGGCCTGGTTTCCCAGAGTTTGCCTTCCGAGCTGGGGCTGAAGATAGCTTTACTGGTTGGCTCCACTACTGAGTCAGGACCAGAGTCTCAGTTGCTAATCTGCTGAGATTAAGACTCTCTCACTGTTTTTTCCGGACTCTGAGCTGGGCTGAACACCCCTTTCTCCCAATGAGACTGACTTTTCTTGAAGTCTTTCTAATATCTTTTGAGCTGGAGAGAGGGTTCATTCTTTCAAACTCTATTCAGAAACTTGGTTTCAAAGGAAAACTGGGAAAGTTTGAGCAGCTCCACCCCCAGAAGTCCATTTCTCCTAATTTTACCTTTTGTTCTCAATAATTTCTTTCCCACTTGAGTCTTATACACCAGCTGTACTAACTCTTTTGAATCTCTCTTCTTGGTTGAGATTCCCAAAGTAATACACTTACACTGATTCTCTCTCAACAAACCAATTCATCTCTTCTTCTATCATTAATTACTTATTCCAAACAAGAAGAACAGAAAACTATAGCTCATCATAAGCCCCCACCAATGTATATATATTTTTTTATCTTGTCATATGGAGGTCATAATGAGATCAAAACAGAAGCATTTAATAAAAACAAAAACAGAGCATTCTCTCAAAGACTTAGGACACAAATCTCTCTAAAATACATCAGTAATGTCATGCATAGAGAAAGCTGAGACAGGACATATATACAAACAATATATATGGCTGAGGTATTTAGTAAGCATATAAGCAATATAAGAGTATAATGTACATAATAAGCTATAATGTCCTATTTCTCAGATCTACTGGTCCTCAAAAGCCCTAATATGATGTTTCACCATGACATGGAGGTGATCATTAATTCTCAAAAACAAAACCAAGCATTGACAAATTCTGTTACGCCTTATTAAATTGTAAAGGCTTATAATATTGGACCAGGGAGAGTGTGTGTGCTGTTTATTTGTAGATCAGGCTTGCAAAACAGAGAGATTTATATAATATTGACATCAGGGTCCTGAGTTTTTTTTTAGCTCTAATATACAACACCAGTACTAGGGTGTAGAATTGTTAGAATCTGTGTTTATTCCTTCTCAACAATTGTTCCTTCCTTATATACTTTTCTATAATTGATGTGCTTTTTCTATATTTCAATGATAAATTGGGTTCATATCAGCTCCTTCAGGCTAACCTTAAAAACAAACAAACAAACAAACAAAAAAGCTCAAATGGTTCTAGCTAGCATGCAAGCACTGTTTGGATTCTGAACAATTCTGAACAATTACATCTGACTCTACATGCTCAGTATATGTATTTTTTTTTATTCTCAGTATTATTATAGCAAACATCTTCCTAATCAGTTAATGATAATCAAACACAATATTCCAAGATTCAGTTCAACTTGTAATTTAAAAGTACTAAGTTGTATTTGATTAGTAAGCTTATAATGATATTTCTAATTAACTTTGAACTTTCCATTTGATAAGCATGCTTAATTTAATACAAAATTTACAAAGCATCTATTATGTTCCAGCTTCTGTGCTGGGCCCTGGTGATACAAAGACAAAACTTGCACAATTTAAGAGTTACCTCAGAAGTTATGTAGTCCCAGCCTCAAAGAAAGATCTACTATAACAAACCAAAAAATTGGTCATTCCATCATTGCTTTATGCCTCCAAAGGTGGATGGGAACCTTCCTTTCCTTCAGTGTAGTCCATTTTATTTTTCAACATTTCTAATTTTTAGAAAATGTTCTTGATAGTTGCATAACTTTATATCTTTGCAATTCCTAAGCACTGTTCTTGGTTCTGCCCTCTGAGACCAAATAGCAAGAATAATCCTTACATCATATTTTTAAAAAAAATTTAGGTATTTTATTTTAGGCAAAATTTTAAAAAATTTTCAAGGCTCTTAACATGTTTTCTCACTACCATCCCAGGACAAATATGCCCAGTTCTTTCATTTGGTCCTCACATACCTTGGACTTAAGGACACTGATGCTCCTGACTGCTGTTCTCTGGACATTACAGCTTATCCATGGCCTTTTTAATCGATCTTCTAGGGGGTCAATAGAATGGTCTGATCTAGCTATTCTCAGAAGCTATACATCTTCATGCTGTCCAAGATTACATCTTTTAAAAATTTTGGCTGCTCCACCAATTGTTTACCTATAGACCCTGACAAACTTAAGTAAAGGTGACCCATATTAAAACAAACAAACAAACAAACAAAAAAAAAAAAAACATGACAAATGATATGCTTTGATAGATAGACCAGATTCTTTCAGGAAAAAGTGATTCAAGTTTTGACTCTGACACATTGCTAAGCAATGCTCTGAGAGAGTAAGGTTGAAGAGGTGGAAAGAGTTTCCCCATCCAGGAGTTCACCACACTAATGAAATCACAGGCCCAATCTTCCTTATTCAAAGTGATAATAAGAGAAAAAGAACACTAAATAATTAAAAGGATAAGGAAAAGGTCAGTTCTTTTATCTAAACTTTCTCATCTAAAGAGTCAATCATTTACTAGTTTTTGTGATTACCAACAATGATAGGGAAACATCTGACCAAATGACAAAATGAAAAATGATGAAGGGATTTTATTGGAAATTACTCGCCCTCTACCCAAAAGAAGGAGTGGAAATATCTGTATGATTAGTGTTTATTAGATAAGTGATAACTCGCCAAGTTATAGCTGATGGAATTATAGTTAAGATCATTCAAACATATAAAAAGATTTTATATTTACAAAGCTATTATTTCCTAGAAACAGTGCTTCAGATAAAATAGAAGAAAATGATTTCCCTTCAAAGTATACCCTATACTCAGGCATTCTATCTGTTCACCAAACTAGAACAGGAAACCCCACAACTTAACAGATCTATGGGAAAGGAAAATACACATAAAAGAGAAATGCAAAGGCTGGCGAACAAAACAAGCGGGCAAGCATCCTAGCAAACTTTCCACTTCCATACAGATACACAGGAAAGAGCTGTTTATGTAAATGGCGCAGAGTTAACATCCCCATCCACTAAGCAAAAGAAAATATCCAACACTGTGTGTAATGCTTCCGAATCTCGAGCTTTGGCAGAAAAATGTCAGAAGTGAAAAAGAATTGACAATCTTGTCTCCAGCTCAGTGATTCATGTGTGTGTACAATGGAGATACAGTTTATTTTCCTGTAGTCTCAGCTTTATGTTGCCCTGAAAGTGATTACTGAGGCTTTTTCAAACAAACAGGAGGAAGCTCAAGTAAATTCTATTTTGCTTTGTTTTATTTTGTTGTTGTTGTTTTTTTTTTTTTTCCCTTTCAGAGCTTTTGAAACATATCAAAAGCCAAATGGAATTAAAAGTAAATGACATCTTTAAACTGATAGTGAGGTTCTAAAGCTTTGATAGAGAACACTTGGCCCATCATCAGAAGAAATTAGTTAATGTTTCTAATATGTTTAATTTAAAACAAGCTACAAGAGAGGCCATCATGAGAGGATACAAATCTTCAGTTAGAATAATTAAAGCTTAATTGTGATCTAATTACAGAATAGATTAAGTTTTTGTCCCAATTTGAAAGGTTTTCCCATTGGATAATACCATATCAACAAGCTTTCTACTTTTAAAAGCCTTGACTATGGAACCTGGAAGTCAATAATGATTTTTATTTCCTTCTTTTTTTAAACTTGCCGTAAGGATTCTGAAACAGTTTCATGGTCTTTCTACCCACTTATTTCAATTTTGAACTCAGTAGAATTATAAACCACTTCCTCACTAGCCAATATAAATTCTAATGATCTGCAAAGTTTTGATTTTTCTCTGGGGAAAATAAAATGCTTCAGGGATAGGCCAGAAAACCAAAGATTAAGTAGCATTCAGGATTTGAAGTAGAAAGCCTGTGCTGGTAATAGTTTTGAGGAAAGGGACTCAGTATTACTTCAGAAGTTGAAAATGCTTACAATTCTCCAGACTATTGTAAGTAATGTTAGGCATAAACCCTGTGGCAGACACTAGGGACAAGAGGTGCTACAGATTCTATTCATACTCTTGTCAGAGGCATTTCAGAAAGAAAAAGTGCAAACTCTTGGTTCAAAGAATAAAAGCTCTTTGATTAAATGTTCAGAAGGCACTAGGTCTCTGGGGCTGGAAAAAGCTCTTCCACAATTATGTCCCCATTGAGATTTAATTGTCCCATTAGATGCTTATTTATTTACTGCTATATATTAAGTTAATGTAAGCCACTAGAAAAGGGGCTAACACACCAAGGTGTAGAAGCACTTACTCCTGCTACATACAGATACCTTTCATAATTAATCTTTTTTCTAGCTTTCTGAAAGAGACAATTAGTAGGTGTTCTTATTTGCATCTGATTTGGTAACTGATTTTTGTCCTTCTTAAATAATCACCTCTAATGTGGAGCTCTCTCCTGTATGTTTATGTGTGTGTGTGTGTGTGTGTGTGTGTGTGTGTGTGTGTGTGTGCGCGCGCGCATATATTTAATTTTTTAATCTTAATTTTTCAAATTTTAATAGAAAAAGAGAATGAGATTGTTGTTGTTCAGTTATTTCTGTAATATCCAAGTCTTCATGACCCCATTTGGAGTTTTCTTGACAAAGATGTTGGAGTGATCTACTATTTCTCTAGCTCAATTTACAAATGAGGAAACCAAGACATAGAGGGTTAAGTGATTTGCCCAGGTCACGCAACTAGTAAGTGTTTAAGGGTACATTTGAACTCTGGTTCTCTTGATTCCAATCCCAGTGTTCTATCCAATGTGCTATCTAAGCACAGATGGAAGAGTAGTAATAAAAACAATAAAATCATTCACATTAAATTACTGTAATCAAAATGGTGGAAGGGATGACTCTCTAAATTTAGTGTCATAATCTTCATCTCTGAAATGCTTGTTGCAATTGTCTACCTTGATTATATCTTTGCCATTGTAAGGATGCAGAAAATAGTGACTTTGCTATCATGGGATATATTCAAAGAATGTCTCTTAAAATAAAACATAAAAGAATGTATTTTAGAAGATAAAAACATACAAAAGAAGAAAAACAAAACAAGGTTGTAATTCCATGATTTAGGGTAGATGATTGAGAGCTTATTCCCTTTAAAATAACAATTTCTACTTCCATAGTACTTTAACATTTTTTAAAAGTTTAGATGCACCTCATTTGAGCCTTACAACAACGCTGTCATGTAGATATTCCCAGAATTAAGATTCTAATTTTACAAATAAACTAAAATTTAAAGGAGTTTTTAGACATTAATTTATCTCTAAAGTGTCCAAAGTATGTCTTTCTGATTAAAGCTTAATGCCATGCTGCATAATGATAGCAAAGCATTTAAAATGCTCAACAGGTTCATTTTTGATCCCTGGATTTATATATTTTCAGGGTGTTCCCAACCTAGTGATAGTGGATAAAATTTAGAATTGGAGAAGACAAAAATATATTTAATAGATATTTGGAAAATGAAGTTTATGTGAACTCATTGGGGAGAGAATGCTTTTTTTTTTTTTTTTCTTTTTGCTAAGTCTAGGTTTTACAAATGTGAAACAGTAGAAGATTTACTGGTCTTGCAGTTGAACTTTGAACTAAAGGTCTGATCTATATTCATCTATAGTCTAGGTTGTGCTTTTTGTTTTGTTTTGTTTTGCAAAGAACCAGTGTACCTGACTAATCCTTGAATATAGAGTTTCAAGAGATAATTTCAGGTAGCATTTAACATGAATATTTTTTTCTGAGTGTGTTTTCATAAGAGTTCCTTCTCAAGAAAGCATTTTTTTAATCGAAATAGTTGCAAAATAACTACCAAAAGGTGAACACCCAAACACCTAAAATCTGCCTTTTTTTCCCTTAGTTTATATAGAATTTGTCAATATCCCTTCTTTTATTTTCACTGCTAAATTATGAACCAAGGTAACTGAAGTAGATGGGAGGCAAGAGTGAAAAATGGCTTCTAATATATAAATACTACACTTTTCACCTATATTTTGATGGTCAAAATTATTTCTGTAAATAAAGAAAATTACTGTCTAATGGCAAAATTGTCATCTGGAACATAGGGTTTTTGAGCTTTTAGCATTATGGAGTACTTTAGAACCCACGTGGATGAAATGTCAACTAATGGAACTTGATGACAAAAATCTTGTTTAGATGAAGCCTTATGGCTTTAATGGTCCAATCTCTACTGCAATCACCCAATCTCATTCTATATCTATTGCCAGGAGCAGACAGAAAGATCATGGATGAAAAGTTGTGACAGATAGCTGAACACAATTGGGGGAGTGAACTTCCAGAAAGAATAGTGTATATTAGTGGGGATTAAAAATGATTAACTAAAAACATCTAGATTTGAACCTTTAGCCCCAAATAATCTTTGTAGAAAAAAATTCCATATTCAATGAGTCCTCGGACTATCTTCCATCTCTCTGCTTCTCTCCTTTTTTTGGATATTTTTCTATTTTTTCCCATATACTAAGATCCAGATTTTAAGCATTCATTAAGCTTCTGCTACGTATCAGGCACAGAGGAATACAAAAATGCAAAAATCTCTGCTCTCAAGAATATTGTATGTACATAAAAGTACAAAAAAATGAACATCATCATCAACAGCTATTGATCAGCTGCCATCACAATTAAGCAAACTTGTCCAATTGAAATAGCAAAAGATCCTGGTGGAATTCTAAAGGCAGTGTGTGCCAGGTGAATCAAACCACAGCCATTACCTTGGGCACCATGGTCCCTTAGATCCAAAAGGAGACAACTCAGATCTCTGGAGACTTGTTTTTCTTCCGTGGCCACTACCAGACTACCTCTATCTTTGCAGTACCTACAAATGATACTTCTGTTTCTATAGTACTTTAACCTTTTTAAAAATACTTTAAATGTATCTCATTTAGATCCATCTCCATTCCTTCCATCACAAACCATTTACCAACTTTTAGATTAAGTAGAGTAAATGTATAGAGGTATGTATCTTTTAAAAGTACATTTTCCCTTTTCAGCTATATAGCCCAGCCTTTTAACAATTTACTTGTATTAAACACTGGGTAATATCCATAGGTTTTTGTTTTGTTTAGGTAATAGTTATGTCTCTTCAAAGGATCAATATATCTTCACAAGTGCTACTCTTGCAGAAAATAATTTATGGCTCCACATAGAAGACATATAGACATATGTATATATATACACACACATACACATACATATAAACATATATACACACATATACATATATATATGTATGTATGTGTAGATATATCATATTCTAAATTGACCTCACCTAGGGTGTGGAATAATCTAAACAATATGATTTGAACCACTCTGATAAGTATGATCCTACTTCTGATCATCACCCTTATCCTATCATCCTTATTACTATCCAAAAATAACTCTCCTCTAAGAATTGACCATTAGAGATTCAATCATTGTTCTTTAGCTCAATTCAATAAACATTTATTCCCCTAGTGCCTCCAGTCAGTCATAGTGGTAAGCATTTGGAATTCAAATGTAAACAAATGAGCATATAATGTCATTGGAGGGGCATGTTACATACAAATAAACATTATATATAAAGTAAAATATGGCAATGAAAAAGCTAAGTCCCAGGAAAGATGCTTTTAAAAAAATTGAGGCAATA
Organism: Sminthopsis crassicaudata; assembly: GCF_048593235.1. Taxonomy (NCBI): domain Eukaryota; kingdom Metazoa; phylum Chordata; class Mammalia; order Dasyuromorphia; family Dasyuridae; genus Sminthopsis; species Sminthopsis crassicaudata. Next base: position 47,087,764 of record NC_133622.1, read on the forward strand.
GAAAATACTTCCAGTTAGGAAAGGTTGAGTCTTCAGAAGGGTAATCTCTGAGCCTGGTGTTGAAAGAAAGAAAGACACACAGAAGGAATGACTTCTTTCTAGTGAAGGTCTATGTGAATGGGAGAGTTAGGACAAAAAGCAGCAAACAAGTAGCTGAGAGTCTAGTTTAGGAAGAATATACTGTGTGAAGGGAAATAGTTCAAATAAAAAAGATAGAAAAGTAGAATAGGGCCAGAATATGAATAACCTTAAATGTTAGACAAAAGCATGCATTTTAGTGCTGAGTAATAGTCAAGACATGGTTTTTGAACAGATAAATGTTATGTTCATCCCTGTTCATCCAGGAAGATTAGTTTTGCAGGATGGTTTGGAGAGAGAAGCTGAAAACAGTTGCACTAATAGAAAAACAGATAAAGTGATGTTATGGAAACCAAAGATGTTATTAAGAAGAAAGAGTTGGTCAAAAGTGTTGCAAAACAATCAAGGAGGAAAAAGATGAGACAATTTTGGATCTTGTAAATGTTGCCCTGTTGTGAGAATTAAATGAGAAAAAATAATATACACTCACAGGTTGTGTGTGTAGAGCATTCTTTTTTTGGAAGTTGCATATTGAAGAAGAGGTGAAATCAAGGAAGATAGCTGGAGGGGAGTAAAGAAGGGGAAGTTTATGAAAAGGTTTGTTTTATGATAGAGGAAATATGAAATAGCAGAGACCACACACACACACATATTATGTGTATATATATGTATATATATATCTTTAAAAATAATATATATGAATATATTATTTTAAATTAATTTTTTAAAAATATACTTTTGTACATTTTCTCTCCCCTAATAGAATATAAGCTCCTTGAAGGTAAATTCAATTTCATTTTTATGAAACACTTTATTAAATGCCTGATACTTAGAAGAAGATACTTAATGAACACTGATCTTTAGACTCAATGTCCTGTTTTTTTTTTTTTTTTTGGGGGGGGAGTAAGTTGTTTAGAAGCAATCTAAGTAACTTGCCCGGAGTCACATAGCTATTAAATGTCTAAGGCCAGATTTGAACTCAATTCCTTCTGACGCTAGTGTTGGTGCTCTGTCCAAGGCTTGCTGCCACACATATCCTGTTTTTTCAACTCATCCTCTTGTGCAGCATCAGAAAGGGCCAAGGCTGAATTCTGCACCCATATCCTAAATAAGCTTATCATTATTCCAAGTCTCTCATCATCCTGATTTCTCTCCCTCAGAGACACTGTGTCACCTGTTAACATTCATTGAGGTTGTTGTCAACTAAATCCAACTTGTTTATCCAACTCGGTCTCATCTTACAGTTATAAAGTTTTATTTTTCTTCTTTAAACTCAGTATGGGACTTTATAATTATTCCCTAAAAACTGTTATTTTATTCCTGCTCTGGTGCCTCATCACATTATAAATGTGGCCTTCGGTTCTCAAAGGCCTTTCCCGGTGAGCCCAGGCGTAGTAGTTCCTGTCATGCTGAGATCACTTTCATATGTGCCAAGAGATGAGCTATGTGTATTCAATTTGAGCACCAGGTTAGCTCAATTTAAAACAGAGTAATGGTCATCAGCTGAAGGCATTTTTGGCTACAGACACTCCCTGAAGTAGCTATTAAGGTATGATGGGAATACAGTATACAGCAGAAGAAGGAATATTTCCCATGATGAAATTACACATCTTTGAAACATGGAATAAATCACCATTTTTCATAATTGTTCCATCATAATAATTTGTCAAAATATTTTTGAATTCTGATTCTGTCATCCAACCTGTTAGCTTCTTGCCTCCTGAAAGTGTTATAAGCATATCGTCTCTATTTTAAAATAATTGATTACAAGTGTTGACAAGGGAGCACATAAATGAACTTAATCTCAGTAAAATAGGTGACTGGGTCATATGCTACTTGAGATGTTGGAGATCTATGAGAAGAGGAGCATTCTTGGAAACCTCTGCTGGCCCAGGATGCAAGGCTGCTCAGATGTTCCATTTAGGGTTTAGATCTTGAGCCAAGAAAGCAAGCCACAATGACCACAATCGAGGCTCTTGCTGGGGAAGAATACTTAACATAAATGTCTGTATTTCACCCTCTTAGCCACATTTGAGTCACAATTATAGCACTCTGAAGAAGTGGCTTTGTAACCAGATGTAGGTCCCTATCTACCACAACCAGTGGCAACGAGAACGTTCTCTCCTGGTTATAGCTTGAATGACCCTAAGTAATATAAGAGTATAACAGCTCCAGCGTGTCAGCAGGCTGCCCTAACAGGGTTTATGGAGCCCCACAATTCCCGGGGGCATTGACAGAATGTGTATCAGAATGCATAGATTTTTATGCAGTTTAGAAGACCATGTGTTAGCAAAAGTCAGTTTTTATAGGCTTTTTAAGTTTACAGAATAACCCAATCATAGGCAAGCATTACAAATGTCTAATGGGGTACCTCAAATGACCCAAATTTCTTCCAATAATGCCAACTTTGTCAAGTTTAGGGTCTTCACATCTGAACTGAGCATCTTTAGGCAGACATGGAATTATTAACAATAATAATTCACATTTACCTAGTTGCTCTAAGGGTGGCAAAGTGATTTGCATACGTATTTTTCCATATCAGTCTCCCAAAAACTCAAGGATTCAAGTACAGTATTTGTTGTTATTCCTACGTAACAGAGATGAGGAAACTAAGGCTGTGAGTGTAAGTAGATTTCTCAGTCATCTCTCTAAAGGGGAATCTAGTTGGCACAGTACATAAAGCTCCAGACCTGAAGTCAGGAAGATATGAATCCAAATGTGACCTCAGATACTAGTTGGTCAAGTCAGTTTGCCTACATTTGACTCAATTCTTCACCTGTAAATTAGAGACATTCAGGGGAAGGAAATCACAAACCACTTTAGTATGTTTGTTAGGTGGGGCAATGGATGGAGTGCAGCTCTAAAATCAAGAGGGCTCCTCTTCCAGAGCTCAGATCTGAGCTCAGATACTTATTAGCCGTGAAACCTTGTTTTGTCTTTGGTCCTTGGAGACCAGGAGGTCAGGAAGTTGCCTTGATATGCAAGTGAACTGCATTTAAGTGAGGCAGGGCTGGGCAAGGTCACTTGCCTCACTTTCCCCTCCAGAGCCAACTGGGTACAATGGCCAGATACAGGTCAGGATGATGGAGATGGCTCTGGATCCAGTGGGAGACCTTGGCCTTTGTAAGAAGACTCAAACAGCTGAACAACAAAGTCCTGATTATATTTGTCAGACTATAAAATACGTTTTTGGGAAGAGGGGCAAATGCATGCATTTGTTTTTCTCATATTTTTCAATAAGTCACATCTATATATGAACACCAAATTAATAAATAGACTATTTCATTTCTCTTTTGCTATGATTATTACTTCATAGCACTTATTGAGGGGCATTTACTGGGAAAATATATCAAGGACAGAAGTTACAAACATCCCCACCTCCCAATACCAGCTCAATACTAGGCTTAAAGGAATTTCTACATAGCATTCTCTCTACTAAGTTTATTTACAAATTCAGAATAGAAAGTCTCATTCAATTGTTTTAAGTCATATGTAATTCTTCGTGACCCTATTTGGAGTTTTCTTGGCAAAGATACTAGAGTGGTTTGCCATTTCCTTCTCCAGTTGATTTTACAGAAGAGGAAACTGAGACAAGTAGAATTAAGTGACTTGCCCAGGTTCACGTAACTAGTAAGTGTCTGAAGCCAGATTTGAACTGACTGTACATCTGGCACTCTTATCCAGTGTACCACCCCGATGCCCTAAGTCTACATCTCTTCTATCGCTTGCCTGTCTTCATGGCTTTGAGACTGGTCAGCGAGCTGGCTGTAAAACCCAGAATGAACTCTGCCTTTGGGAGAATTGGTGGTCCACTTCTCTGATCTTTTCAAGTTCAAAACGTTATAGCCATCTTCAATCACATTCACCTAAAACACCTCACCTAGCTGACAGGTAAAAAGAAAAAATAAAATGGAACTAAGCAAGCTTGAGGGAGTAATTTTGAAAATGTACTTTATTCACCATCGATTTACTCCCTTGCCATATTGCTCAAAATAGGGACCATGACTTCTTTACCAAATTCCTACTTTCACAGAGACAAAGTGTATGCTTTCTGTTCTTTTACTCTTGAGTGTCATTTCAGTAGATTTTTCTCTATAAAATGCCAAATTATCCCTGTAAAGCCCTTGAAAATTGTTAAAAGCAGCAACATTATAAACACACTAGTTGAGGGTCAAGAAAGCTTCTGGAAAATTTTTGTTAGTGTTCATTTTTTTAATGGGGGAGAGAGTTAATAATGAAGGTAAGTATAGCTTCACTTTAAAATGCCACAGCAATTAGAGTCCTCTCCACAAAATTGTTACATTTAAAGTGCTAACAAAAGTGCACATAGCCCAGTCCTGTTCTAATTCCCCTGATTCATTTTGAATCTTGTAGTTAAGTGGAAAGCTGTTTATTGAGTGAAATGCAGGCAAGATTTACATTCTTGATTAAATAAAGTTGCATCTTATTGAACGTGGGGCTGGATGTTATGAATAGAACAAGTTTTTTGTTTCTCAAGGAACATTTGAACAAAAAGGGTACAAGGAATATAACAGGTCCTACCTCAACATTTCCTGGAACTTAAGTACTTTCTAAATACTTGTTGACCTCATCTCTGCCTTTGGGTTATGAAATCACTCTGGGATATAAAACTGTATATACAATTACAAACCAGATAATTGATCCTAAATTGACTATAAACAATTCAGAGCACTCAGGTTATGGACAAAGGAGGGTTTAGGAAGTGTTGTATCATGTTAAACCAAAGGAGAGCTGATGGATGGTGCAATAGCCTGAGTTCTAATCTATCCTCAGATACTTACTAGTTGTGTGACTCTAAGCAAGTTACTCTACTCTGCTAGCCTCAGTTTCCTCATCTGTAAAATGAGCTGGAATAGGAAATGGCAAACCACTCTGTTATCAGAAACACCACAAATGGGGTCACTAAGAGTCAAAACACAACCGAGCAACAACAAAAGCCAAAGGTTTTCCAAAACTTCACTTTAGGGTGTGGATACTCTAGTCATCTTAATCTACCTAATCAGGTAGATAAGGATAAACACAGAGATAGATAGAATTCCATCTTTTTTTTTTTTTTTTTTTTTGCTATGATTAATATTTTTACAGCATTTATTAAGAGATATTTATGTAGAGGGCTAAAACTCTGAAACAGGCAAGAGAACACTTTAAGCTACCTATTCAATGTGAGACAATGGCTCTATTAGCATATATTTGGATGATGGCTCTCCTCACATTTGGTGCTTGCTGAATGTTTGGTAGTAAGATAATCATAGGCAAGGATTGGAGGATGGAGGGAGAGAATTGAGAGTCACTTGGAGGCACGAGGAGGAGAGAGGCTGGAGACCCCAGAATCCAGAATCCAGGATTTTGCTTGTCCACCTCCCTCACTTTGACCAAGGACTTTGATTTATCCTGATTCTGGCTGACCCTGAGGCCCTCCGGGAGCTAGCCCATACTTTACATATTTACTGGGAAAATGCAACAAGGACAGAAATTACAAACATTTCTCCCAATTCCTGGAGAACATTTACCTCAATACCAGCTCAATACTAGACTTAAAGGAATTTCTACTTAGCATTCTCTCCACTGAGATTATTTAAAAATTCAGAATCGTAAATCTTATTCAGTTGTTTACATTCACATCTATTTCTTCATAATTCCATTTGGAGTTTTCTGAGCAAAGGTACTGGAGTGGCTTGCCATTTCCTTCTTCAGATGATTTTACAGAAGAGGAAACTGAGACAAATAAGATTAGAGACTTGCATAGAGTCACACAGCTATATGAAACTTTCTCTGTCCTCAGAAAGCGTACATTCTACTGGATGTACAACTAATGAATTGATTTATCAGTTACTGCAGCTGTTTATAGCTACATCTTTTTATCTTCCTCTGGCGAGAGGTCCCGAGTTTCACCAAACTGCATTAGAATTTTTTATTCATTGCTGATTGTCCAAGGTCACACAGTTACTAAGTGTCTGAGGTTGGATTTCCTATGAGATTTTCCAATCTCCAAATCCTATGCTCTATCCTTTATACCATCTACTGGTTTTTTGTTGTATGCATGTGAAACTTGGATGATATTTCAGCATCATATCAGAAAAATGGAACCATTTCTATTTGAAGTGTCTTAGGAAGAGTCTGATAATCTCCTGAAAGGATAAGATAACAGACACAGAAGTTCTTTCTCAAACTAAACTGCCAAGCATTCAAACTCTACTGAAGAGAACAGAATGTCAAACTTACACTTGCCTAAAAGACTATTTTATGGAGAACTCACAGGCTAAGCACTCACAAGGTAGTCAGAAACAGTGATACAAGGATATTGCCTTAAAAACTTTGGAATTAATTGTGAGAAAAAGGAGACAGGGGCACGGGACCATCTGGTGTACCCTCATCAGAGAAGGTGCTGGGCTTTATGAGCAAAGCAGAATTGAAGTAGCTCAAAGGCAGAAAAAAAAACAAACAAGGAGACTGAATGTAAATCAACACATGCTATATTAATTTTTTTTTAAATCTCTCCCATTATTTTTACCTTTTGCTCTGATTTTTCTCTCCTGACACAATTCATAAAGCAATATGTATTAAAAATAAATAAACTTACTACAATAAAAAGTAGCTTAAAAGACACTCTAGATGCTCAAATTTAGAAATTCCACAAAACTGTTCATATGGAGTATTTGTGCCTGACCTCTGGCATAGTACTCTGAGGTCACATTGGTCTAGTCAGCCATTGTTGGACATACTGTCACTTGATTCTACCATAGTGATGTCACTTTGATTCTCTTTGGAAATGAAGGATAGAAACTGACCGAATCACTGTTAGAAACTGAGTTTGGGACCCAAACAACCACACACCTTCAAGGGCTATCTGTAGAAGCTATGAATTAAGGTGCTCATAAACATCATACAGCCAACTTTTGCTGCTGAAATTATACGAGCCTGCAGCAGTTATTACCCTGAACTGTGAAAAAAAGACTGAACAGACACAAACCATCTGCGGACAAGTGTGCTGACATCCCTACTTCATTACTTTTAATAGAATTGAATTTGTGGTGCTGATGCTGGAGACAAAGAGCAGTATCTCTAGGAAGAAGCCATGGCCATTTTCCCAATGGCACAATACTTGTGTCTTGATATCCCTCTTGGATGGTGAGTTTGCTTATTCATTCAAAGAATTTTCTTTCAACTTAATAGTATTTTTCTAATCACATGTAAAAATAGTTTTTGACATTTATAATTATATTTTTCTTCACTTAATATTTTTCCAATAATATATAAAGATGGTCTTCAAACATTTACTGTTACACATCTTCCCCTTTTTTCTTCACTTACTAGTATTTTTCCAATTATATACAGTTTTCAACATTCTCTTTTTAAGTTTCTGAGTTCTAATTTTTTCTCCCCCCTCCCCAAGTCAGCAAGCAATCTGATATATGTTATACATGTACAATCATTTTAAATATATTCCTATATTAGTCATGTTATAAAAGAAAAATCAAAACAAAAGACAAAACCATGAGAAAGGAAAAAAAAAGTGAAAATAGTATGCTTCAATACACATTCAGTCTCCATGGTACTTACTCTGGAGGCAGATTACCTAAGAAACTTTTGACTAATTGTTAATTAAGGTAAAAGCTCAATTTAAGAAATGTTTCATATAGTTCTACACATCTATTTTAATTCATGTACAAAGAAATTAAATAGAGTCAAGGAATTATCTTTAATAAATCTACATTCTCTAATCATTACTCAGCAAATAATGTATGGTGTCCCATTATAGGTGAAACAATGTGTACGATGCAATAGTGAGAAGTAATATGATGAGCAAAATAGATTCCTGAAGTGTCTTCAAGTTAATAGGGTCTTTGGTTATTGGCTTACAAGAACAATAAAGTTGTAAAGGAAGTCAAAGAGTTCTTTCAACTATGTACCTTTTTTTGTTCAAACTTCATATCCTTATACCCTCTAAGTTGGTCTTTTCAATTATATTATTAATAATAAAAACCATCATTCAATTATATTATTAATAATAAAACCATAATAAAACAAAAAAACTAGAATTTATACAGGACTATTAGGTTTGCAAAGCACTTTACAAATATCTCATTTATACTCATAACAACTGTGTGAAATAGATGCTATTTTTATCAGCCTCAGTTTACCAATAAGGAAACAGAGAGAAGTTGAGACTTTTTCTCATTTCTATAGCTAGTAAAAAAAAAATGTCTGGGGTGTCATTTGAACTCAAATTCTTATGAATTCAAGTTTATATTCTATCTAGAATATGATCCAAGCGTCTTCAATGTAACCTCATCTACTTATCACATCAGCCTTCCTATCTCAAATCTCTTTCCCAATTTGATAACCACTCAAAGTCATGTTATCCTGCAGTAGTTATTTTTTATTATCATCTACTAATTTATCTTCCTCTAGTAACCTTCCCAGCTCTGGCTAGTTAATTTTTCTTTTATATGCATTCCCCCAGAATGTAAAAATATAGTTTATGATGTTTTAATATTTATGTCATCTTCTGGATTTTATTCTGTCACTTTTTTTTAAACCTAGGGACAATATAATAATCTTCAGGTCCCAATAGGTTCCTTTACCTATTATTTATGTCCAATGGAAATAATGACAATAAAGGAAAGTAGCTAATTTTTTATTAATCAATCAAATCAATAAATATTTATTAAGTGCCTACTCTATGCCAAGCACTGTGATAGGTGTTGGGGATACCAGAAGACAAAATTACAGCTCCTTCTTTCAAAGAAGTTATGATCCAAATTGTGTGTATTTCCAACTAAGCCTTGTTTTCTTTATATTTGAGGCAAAATTCAGATGTGGGAAGTCCTTGGGTAGAATAATTAAGCACATTATATGCAGCATGAGGAAAGGAGATTGAGAAATTCCAAAGTAATTACTTTTTTTTTTTTTTTTTTAATTTTTTATTTTATTTTATAATTATAACATTTTTTGACAGTACATATGCATGGGTAATTTTTTACAACATTATCCCTTGCACTTACTTCTATTCAGATTTTTTCCCTTCCTCCCCCAACCCCCTGCCCCAGATGGCAAGCAGTCTTATATATGTTAAATATATTACAGTATAATTTAGATACAATATATGTGTATAGAACCGATTTTTTTTGTTGCACAGGAAGAATTGGATTCAGAAGGTAAAAATAACAGTTTACATTCATTTCCCAGTGTTCCTTTTCTGGATGTAGCTGGTTCTGTCCATCATTAATCAATTGGAATTGGATTAGCTCTTCTCTATGTTGAAGAAATCCACTTCCATCAGCATACATCCTCGTACAGTATCACTGTTGAAGTGTATAATGATCTTCTGGTTCTGCTCGTTTCACTCAGCATCAGTTGATGTAAGTCTCTCCAAGCCTCTCTGTATTTCTCCTGTTGGTCATTTCTTACAGAACAATAATATTCCATAACATTCATATACCATAGTTTACCCAACCATTCTCCAATTGATGGACATCCATTCATCTTCCAGCTTCTAGCCACTATGAAAAGGGCTGCCACAAACATTTTGGCACATACAGGACCCTTTCCCTTCTCTAGTAGTTCCTTGGGGTATAAGCCCAGTAGTAGTATGGCTGGGTCAAAGGGTATGCACATTTTGATAACTTTTTGGGCATAATTCCAGATTGCTCTCCAGAATGGTTGGATTCTTTCACAACTCCACCAACAATGCATCAGTGTCCCAGTTTTCCCACAGCCCCTCCAACATTCATCGTTATTTGTTCCTGTCATCTTAGCCAATCTGACAGGTGTGTAATGATACCTCAGAGTTGTCTTAATTTGCATTTCTCTGATCAATAGTGATTTGGAACACTCTTTCATATGAGTGGAAATAGTTTTAATTTCATCATCTGAAAATTGTCTGTTCATATCCTTTGACCATTTATCAATTGGAGAATGGCTTGATTTCTTATAAATTAAAGTCAATTCTCTGTATATTTTGGAGATGAGGCCTTTATCAGAACCTTTAACTGTAAAAATTTTTTCCCAATTTGTTACTTCCCTTCTAATCTTGTTTGCATTAGTTTTGTTTGTGCAGAATCTTTTTAATTTGGTGTAATCAAAATGTTCTATTTTGTGATCAATAATGGTCTCTAGTTCTCCCTTGGACACAAACTCCTTCCTTCTCCACAAGTCTGAGAGGTAAACCATCCCATGTTCCTCCAATTTATTTATGATTTCGTTCTTTATGCCTAAATCTTGGACCCATTTTGATCTAATCTTAGTATGTGGTGTTAAATGTGGGTCCATACCTAGTTTCTGCCATACTAATTTCCAGTTTTCCCAGCAGTTTTTGTCAAATAATGAATTCTTATCCCAAAATTTGGGATCTTTGGGTTTGTCAAAGATTAGATTGCTATTTTTATTCACTATCTTGCCCTGTGAACCTAACCTATGCCACTGATCAACTAGTCTATTTCGTAGCCAATACCAAATGGTTTTGGTGACTGTTGCTTTATAATATAGCTTTAAATCAGGTACACTTAGACCACCTTCCTCTGACTTTTTTTTCATTAGTTCCCTTGCAATTCTCGACCTTTTATTCTTCCATATGAATTTTGTTGTTATTTTTTCTAGGTCATTAAAATAGTTTCTTGGGAGTCTGATTGGTATAGCACTAAATAAATAGATTAGTTTGGGGAGTATTGTCATCTTTATTATATTCGCTCGGCCTATCCAAGAACATTGAATGTCTTTCCAATTATTTAAATCTGACTTTATTTTTGTGGCAAGTGTTTTGTAATTTTGCTCATATAATTCCTGACTCTCCTTTGGTAGATATATTCCCAAATATTTGATACTATCGACCGTTATTTTGAATGGAATTTCTCTTTGTATCTCTTGCTGTTGGATTGTGTTGGTAATGTATAAAAATCCTGAGGATTTATGTGGATTTATTTTGTATCCTGCGACTTTGCTAAAATTCTGGATTATTTCTAATAGCTTTTTAGCAGAGTCTTTGGGGTTCTCTAAGTATACCATCATGTCATCTGCGAAAAGTGACAATTTGATTTCTTCATTTCCTACTCTAATTCCTTGGATCTCTTTCTCGGCTCTTATTGCTAAGGCTAGAGTTTCTAGTACTATATTGAATAGTAATGGTGATAGTGGGCAACCTTGTTTCACTCCTGATCTTACAGGGAAAGGTTCTAGTTTATCACCATTACATATGATGTTTACTGAAGGTTTTAAATATATGCTCCTTATTATTTTAAGGAATAGTCCATTTATTCCTATACTCTCAAGCGTTTTTAGTAGGAATGGATGTTGGATTTTATCAAATGCCTTTTCTGCATCTATTGAGATGATCATATGGTTTTTATTAATTTGATTATTAATATGGTCAATTATACTAATAGTTTTCCTAATATTAAACCAGCCCTGCATTCCTGGTATAAATCCCACTTGGTCATAGTGTATTATCCTGGGGATGATTTTCTGAAGTCTATTTGCTAATATCTTATTTAAGATTTTAGCATCAATATTCATTAAGGAAATTGGTCTATAGTTTTCTTTCTCAGTTTTCGATCTCCCTGGTTTAGGTATCAGTACCATGTCTGTGTCATAGAAGGAATTTGGTAGGACAAAGTAATTACTTTTACTCAAAGTTCTTCTAAGCCCTTAATAAGGCATTTACACAGAGCAGAGCACCAGACATGGAATTAGGAAGAATTGGGTTCAAATGTGGCCCCAGAGATTTAACAATAGCTGTGTGACTCTTGGCAAATCATTTAACTCTGATTACCTAGCCAAAAAACTACACAAAACAAAATAAAAACCAAAGAAGATGAAGAGGAAGAAGAAGGAGAGGAAGAGGAAGGAGGAAGACTAGTAGTAGAAGAAAGCAGCAGCAGCAGCAGGGAGAAGAAGGAGAAGAAAAAAGGAGAAGAAAGGAGGAGAAGAAAGGAGGAAAAAACACAGAAGAAGAAGAAAAGGAAAGTAGAAGGAGCAGGAGCAGAAGCAAAAGCATCAGCAGCAGCAATCACAACTGGCAGGTTGAGGCTAAAGTTTCTTTCCCAAAAGGACCAAAATAGCCCAACTGCTCACTCCTCTCCCATCTTTGCTGTTGTTCACTTTTTATTTCAAAATTTCCTTTTACTTATTGTCCTTGGGCTTTTGATTCTTTCCAGGTTATATTAAGTCTGCTCAGTATTGGGAACTGCACCTCCTCAACTGCTGTTACTGCTGAGATCTATGTAGTCTCCCCAATTTTCCTACTCTTCTGTAGATTATATTTTTTTTCTTTTAGAAACTCCCAGACATTATTCAGATTTGCTTCTCCCCTCCCAATCCCCATCTCTATTGTAATCTCAGGGGTATGAGAGAATGCTTGTCTCTATGAACTATAAGTTTCAGGATGCCAGTCAGTTTTTAACCCTTTGTTACATCGTTTCTCCAGCAAGGTTACAAGAGTAGGGACTGTTTTTGTTTTATCCATTATGCTACTGGTTTGGAAAAGTGATATAGCTATCTAGAACCATAGGTATCTATCTGTGTTCAATAACTACTTGAATGAGTTTGGGGAATCACTTAACATTATCATGTTTCAGTTTTTCTCTACTAAATAAAGGTCATGATATTTATCCCACATAATTCAAGAAGCCCTCTTAAGAAACAAAGGAGAAAAATCTATGTAAAAGATGTTTTGAAAACATGAAGGACAATATAAAATAATCTAGCAGTCAATTCTATGCTCACAATAGGCATCTAAGGAGTGATAATTCAACTCAATTGGCACTTATTTAGGAAGGCAACAAAATGGACCCTGCCCTCAAGGAGATTAGAAATTGTAAACACAGGATAGACAAGACATGTTCGCAAAATAATAGTGTATATAATACAAATTAGAAAATAGACACCAAAACGTGTTAGAATTTTTTAAGTGAAAAGGGAAGAACCTATATATTAAAAGAGGCTGAGCAAAACAAAGTCAATTTTGTAAAAATAATATAAAATAATTCTCATTTTACAGAAATATTAATATAACCATTTTGCATTAAACCATTTCCTTGGACCCAAATTGGTTTTGTACTTACAGAAATATAAGCCAAAATTCAATCTCAATTTTCTTATTAATAAATCAAATACTCTTAATATATATGTATACACACACACACACACATATATATATACATATATATATATGTATATTAAGTTTTCAGCAAGTATGTTTAGGAAGAAAAAAAGGCACTGGATTTTTGCAATCAGAGGTCTTTAATTTGAATCCTAGATTTTCCACTTACTACCAGTGGAAATTTGTGAAATCCCTTAACATCTCTAGTCCTCAGATTCCTCATCTATAAAATAAAGGAGCTGAACTAAATAATTTCTCAAACCCTTTCAAGCTCTTAGTCTTTGATCCTATAATCTTTGTGTGAAATCCTTATCAAGTAATTATTATTTGAAATCTTTTACATTTCATCTTCAACTATATCTTCCTGATGTTCATCAAACAACTAAGGAAAGTCACCCCAAAGGCATTTAAAGATAAAATTGGAAAGAGAACAAAAAGATGAAAAACAAAATTCAAGACATACATACAAGACTTCTTTTCAACATTAAGAGCAGTGAGGCAACTAGACTTAGATGCTAACATGACAGTCCCAAATATGCTATTTTTAGAGGTAGAAATGGCATTAAAGAAAAAAATACACGTACCATGTATATACATGTACCAAAGTATATAAGGTTTATTCATACTGGAGATGGCATAAGTTTCAAAGTGTTTCATATTAATTATCAAGATATGAAAGATTACTAAAGATATGAGGGAAATGGATTTTTTGTACCTTTCTTTTCCTCCACCAAAGTCTTCTGAAAAAATATCTATAACTACCAACCTGTGTGCCTGGATCCACATTTATACAATATTTTAATGAGAATATGCTATAGATACATAAAGGACATCCTTGATGAGAATATCAGAAGGGAACTGGCAGGCTTTCACAAATGATAGTGCACAGTAGACCATGTCTTTTTAATCTTTTTAATATTTAAGGAAAATAGAAGATCCTACTTCATCTGTTTTCTTGTGTGTGTGTGTGTTTCCATTCTTATGCCTGAAATAATACAAAATCAACTTGTTTTATTTACTGCAGATATTTTTACTGCAGATAACCTTGTACAATGACCCTCTGATTATTAATATTAAGTGAGTGAATAAGACATAATACTTCTGCTTTTAAAAAGAAAACACCTGCCGTTATAGAAGTAATCTATTATATAGTAGAAGTTGAAGAAGAATTCAATATAGTTGGTGAGTTCTTCCAAATACTCTTGTCTTGCTTATTACATCAAGGCTTGGAGCATTGAAGATGATCTTGCATTAAATTCATAATCATTCAAAAAAGATTGGTTGAACTATTCACACAGGAAAAACTAAGAGGATGAACAGTGCCATCTGGGTATTAATAAAATAGGTTTTTACTTCAGGGAGAAACTTAAGGACATTAAAATAATTACATCTTTCTAACGACAATCCCTTTTTATTCTTCTGCATAACCCTTGCTCCATTTTTTTATATGTGTATATATGCTTTTGTATTCAAATGTTAGATCTAGTAAGTCATTAAAAAGGCAAAAAGGCAACAGTGAGGGACATAGCAGATATGAACAGGCTACAGCATATCATAAGAAATAACTTAGGAAGAGGTATTAAAGATGCTGTCAGAGACATGCATAACTTGAAAAGAGAATCATTATTTGGAAAAGGCAGACTAAAACAATAGATAGTCTTTGTGCTTCGTTATTATCCACATGATGTGAGGAGAATATGATGGTAGCCCAATGGGTATACACTTGTTGCAAGTTTATGGACTTGTAAAGGATAAAAAGGAAAGGAAGGCAAGAATGGAATTCTCCATTATTGGAGCAAATAGTCAATATTAAAAGAGTAAAGATCCATGGGAAGATTTATGTTCATCAAATTATGTAAGGATCTTAAGGGATAAATTAAAGGACAGATGTTTATTTGTGAAGGGCAATGTAAATGAGAAAACTATCTTATATATAGTGTATGAAATTACCAGTGGGGATTCCAACTGGCATTCTTTTAAAAAAGTATTATTTTATTTTTCTAACTACATACAAAGATAGTTTTCAACTTTCACCTTTGCAAAACCTCGTGTTCCAAAAATTTCTCCCTCTCTACCCCCTTCCCCAAGACAGCAAGAAATCTGATATGAGTTAAATATGTGAAATTCTTCTAAGCATATTTCCATATTCATCATGCTATGCAAAAATATCAGATCAAATAATCACCATAACAAAAAAGGTGAATATACTGTTTTGAATGACATTCAGCATCCAGTTCTATCATTTTCCATCACAAGTCTATTGAAATTGCCTTAAATCACTATGTCGTTGAAAAGAGCCAAGTTCATCACAATTGATCAGCACACAATCTTGCTGTACCTGTGTATAACATTCTCCTGGATCTACTGATTTCACTTAGTACCAGTTCATGTAAGTCATTCCAGGCTCTTCTGAAATCATCTGCTGGTCATTTTTTACAGAACAATAATATCCCATTACATTCACATGCAACTTATTCAGCCATTCCCCAACTGATGGGCATTCACTCAATTTCCAGTTCCTTGCCAATACAAAAAGGGCTGCTATAAATATTTTCTGACATTCTTTTAACAAAGAAAAATGTATTAAGAGACATGGTCATTTGAACAAAGTTGAAGAGGAGGACTGAAACTGTCTTCTTGATTATAAACAGTATTTCAAAGGGTCAGACAGCTGAGCCATGGTCATGAATAGGGAACAAGATTGCATTGGTGAGCAAAACAAAATAAAGCAAGGTGACAAGTGAAGGTCAAGGCTAGAGAAGTCAAAATGAGGTCAGAGAACATTTTACAATGAATGCTGATGAATCTGAATATAATTTAAGGAGAGTGACTGGGATGTTGAGAGATTTAGAAACCATGTCATTTGAAGAATTGCTGAAGGGATTGAAGAAGGTTTGAATTAAAGAGAAAACCTTGGGAAGCAAGTGAATTACTTTTAAATATTTAAAGTCTGCTAAGCAGGGGGCAGCTAGGTGGCGCAGTGGATAGAGCACCAGCCTTAAATTCAGGAGGACCCGAGATCAAATCTGGTCTCAGACACTTAACATTCCTAGCTGTGTGACCCTGGGCAAGTCACTTAACCCCAGCCTCAGTGAGAAAAAATAAAATAAAATAAAATAAAGTCTGCTAAGCAGAAGTAGTAGTCTATATTCTGTGTTTCTTTGACATCTTAGAGGGTAGATATTACTGGGAAGCAAATTTTTAACTCAGAATAAAGAAGGACTTTTTAACAATTATAGTCCAACATGTATACATATATTGTATTTAATTTATACTTTAACATATTTAACATGTCTTGGTCAACCTGCCATCTGAGGGAGGGAATAGAGAGAAGGAGGGGAAAAGTTGGAACAAAAGGTTTGACAATTATCAATGCTGTAAAATTACCCATGCATAGATCTGGTAAATAAAAAGCTTTAATTAGGAAAAAACAACACAATTATAGTCCAAAATAGAAAGGAGTTGACCATCACTGGAGACATTCAAACAAGGGTCTGCTGATAATGAAAAATACCCCCCCCCCCAAACAAACAAAACAGTAACAAAAATATTTATGGCATAATTTAAAATTTAATTTGTATTATTAACATTTTCTCTATCACTTTACAAAATCCTGACAATAAAATTAAAGTTCTGATTTATAGTATGTGCCAATTTCTGAAGTGTAAGTGCTCACACTGAAAATTTAAATATCTCATCTCATGAGTCAGTTCAAACTGACTCCATCATACTGATGAGTTAAAAAAAAAACAAAACAAAAAAAAAACCAACAACAACTGGTACACATTCTCCTTTCTTGGATGTAGTCTTCACACACATACATTCCAGGAGAAGTTATATAAAGAAATTCTGGCACCTGAAACAAGACCACATGAGTGGGAGGGAGATGAAGTTATTGTGATAAAATCCTTCCAATGCACAAGTGAAGAATGTAGTTTAACTAATTTTCTCAACCCTGCATCTTCGGGGGAAAAAAAAAGCCAGAAACTTTTTTGAAAATAATGTTCCTTCAATTTTATACTTATCTGGCATGAATGTGACTGTTCAAGACAGATTATGAAAAACAAACCGCTAGCATTAATGAAAAACTGTCCAACCACAGATGCAGCTGCTCTGATAGAGGGAGATGCCCAGAATCCAGACAATCTGGCCCTTGCTAACATTGGTATTAAGAGGTTCTTGCAAGGGACATCACAGCAACAGGACCCCGAGATAGTACTTTGGTTGATTATGCAGTAGAATAGTCAAAGACCTCAAGGAGAGAAGTGAAGTTAGTAGCCCCCAGAGAGAGGAAGCAGGACCTGTGATAAAATAAGCTTCACACCCATTCCTTAGATGACAGTGCCTTGGGATAAAACACCATTCATTTACTCTAAGCTGGATAAAACTCTGCAAGACTACGGTCAACTTAGTTTCTTTTGTCCTAGGCAATAATGCGTTTTTGCAGATCCTACCAGGGTACTCACAATCCTGCAAGCCTTCCCTCAAAAAAACAGGTTATGAAATTTATTAAGAATCAAACAAACATTGATTGCTTTGGGTAAATCTTAGCTCAAAGACAAATATACAAATCATTACTCATCAAAATGAGGATATTAGTTCAGCCAGATAAACGACTTTATACAGGAAGATTAATTCCAATAATTCCAAACAATGATTTTTATACCATAGTCCTATTCAGAAAGCATATAAAGAGAATGTTGGCGGATGGGACTAAAGTTTACCTCCAATTGCTTTTTGGACACCTTAAACTAATAGATATTTCAAACATATGTCCAAGCAGAATTTCTCTTTCCCCTTAAACCCTTCCTCCTTCCTCTTTACTATTTCTGTGAAGGGCATTAATCCTCCCAGTTAGCCACTATCATCCTGCCATTCCCCACATCCAGTGTGTTATCAAAGTCTACTAGATTTATCTCTGTGATATCTATCCCAGTGCCCTCATTTCTCTTCTGACATTGCCACAAGCCTGGTCCAAGTCCCCATCACCTTATGCACAGACAGTTGTGGAAAGGAGTAAGCACACCTGCCAGACTATGAAGTGCCACCGCAGGTAGCCTTGGACTTCATCACCAAGAAAAGTAACTACTAAGGACAAGGAGTTAGACATCCTCACTGATCGCCATTCACAGGGCATGTAAGCCAGCAAGGAACTCGGAGGTAGAGAGAGATGGTAGCATGTGCCAGGTAAGTCAAAAACTATCCCTCCTCTTCTCAGTGAGACAGTAATGGAAACAGCCTGTGGTCCTGAGTCCAAGAGTCTTGGAAATAGCAATGCTCCCAAATCACCAGACTTGCTTTTGGTCTGGTCTGCTGAGCTGTCATTGAGAGGAGAAATCTTTGGGGGAGAGGGGACCTATCTTCCTCATCATTACCAGCAGTAATTGCTAGCTAATTGTCACCAACAGATAGGCACAGGAGCTGTGGAAATGGCAGCACCTTTCCAGTCCACTGATAGCCATCACAGACATCACTAGGTAAAGTAACACTTGTGGAAAAGGGGCTAGTCATTCTCAGCAGCTTGCACACCCAAGACAGGTAAGCCAGTATAATTAAAGCAGCAAAGTATCCTGAGGGAGAAACAGGAAAAGTATGTTCCAGACAAAGGAGACTAATAGAGTCACTACTCAAAAGCTTTGATGATAGTAATCCTTCCAACCCAAGGCCATTGACCTTTACTTTAAGAAGCAGCACTTGTGGATATGCAACCAGGTAAGTACTTCTGCAGGTGTTAAAAGCTACAGCTACAAAAGACCTAGAAAAGAAAGTTCTTGATACCCAAGTCCTGGGAACATCAAATGGCTCAATATCAGAAAATGCTATTATTTTGTCAATGGAAATTGCATTAAAAAAAAGTCCTTTATAATATCTGCTTTCATCTTGTGCCTCAAGGATCATGGAACTCTTCCATCTGACTTGAAGCTGAAACCTGCCATACATATGTGTTGTCTTGATCATTAGAATGCAAGTTCTTGAGAGCCGGGACTTACCTTTCTAATAGTATCCTTAGCAGGCTACATGGTGCTTACTTACTCATTCATGATTGATGTCACCTTTTCAAGTGTCTCCCTGTTCCAATCCATCCTCCATTCACCTGACAAAGCAATGTTCCCAAATCATAACCCTGATCATGGTATTTCCTTACTCAATCAACTTCAGTGGTTCTCTCCCTCTAGGATCTAACCTAAAATGCTCTATTTGTCTCTTAAAGCTCCATTTTCCTCTTTCTGTCTTAATAACCTACTTACTGTAATCTAGGAGTGCTCCATTTCCTGACAAAGCATATTCACCCAATGCTTAGTTAGCATAGAGCCCACCATGTGGAAGACACTTAATAGTTTTTGATCAACTTATTAATTGGCTGTTCGCCCCCAATTATCTAGAATGCTCTCTCAATTTTTTTTGTCTCCTGGTTTCCCTGGATTCCTTCTCATCTAAAATCCTTCCTTCTACAAGAAGCCTTTCCTCATTCACCTTGCTTTGCATTTCTTCTGCTGGTTTAGTCTGGTGATCTGTGCCATCTTGTACAACATATTGGGGTTCAAAATCTCACTCAACTCCCAAAAAATCATCCTCAGAGCTAGTGTCTTCCCTTTGAGATTACTTCCACTTTAACGCAGAATATACATAGTTGTTTGCCTGGTGACATTCTTAGGGGGTAGGGACTTTTTTTTTTTTTTTCCTTTCTATCCTAGTAAAAATGCTTGTAGACTTGAGTAGAAAAGATAGTAACAAAAGAATACTAGAATGGGAGGCTGCACTTTTTAGGGAAGGTTAACTCACAGTTCCAACATGAAGGAATGAATAAAAGATAAAGGTTTTATTTAGCTTTTACAGTATTGCAGGCACTTTGGTAAGCACTGGGGATTCAAATGTAAGGAAGCAAGAGAGTCCCAGCTCTTAAGTAACTTATGTTCAGATGGGAAAAGACAACTCATAAAGGAGAACTAGGAAGAAGAGGTGGGGTAGGTTTCCCAGAGGGAGAAGGATGTCCATAATTTAGAAGTTTGGAAATGACTAGAAAGTGCAAGAGTCTGGTTCCAACAAAATAAGGCAAACACTTACCTTCCCGCTGGTTTTTAAAGTTCTGCTCCAATCTGCAATGCATGTAGATAAGCCTGGAGTCCCAACTTTGGTTGACTGTGTTAAAAATTCTTTATTGGTTTCTCTCTCCCAAGACATCTTGTGATCTTTGCTAAAGTTGGGGGAATTCTTCACCCTAGAGATCCGAGAATCCTCGTGCATAGTTTGATTGGAGGTCAATAAATCAGCCTATAAGACAAAAAGAATAATGAACAACAGCTGATTATTGAATGGTCAGGTGACTACTAACTTCTGAAAACAAAGGGAGACAGTCACACTACTCACATACTCTCACTCTCACTTTTCCCTCTCTAAGATTTAGGGGGAAAGTGTTAATCTTGACATTTCTGGAGTTACAAAGGTCTGGTTTGTTTTCCTTGGGTTGTTTTCTGTAGTTAATCCCATTTGAATACCTTAGTAAGGCTGTATTCCTCTCAATAAACCATCTTGATGGGACAGGAGGTTTCTAAAATTGTTAAGGCTTCCAATAAGATAGAATCAGTGGATTTATCTGGTTCTTGGATATGAAGGATTATCTCTATTTACATAAACCATAAATTTTCTTTGACCTTTTCAAGGGAGAAGATTCCTTACCCCCCAATTCATTGTCTACATCCTCCTTATTATTTTCCCCCAATCTCTCCCTAGGAAGGACTACTACCAACCAACCAAGCACCAAACAATTATAAAGTCCTTTATTTAAAATTCTCTTGCAATTAGCTGATTGATAAATTGCAGGATGTCTCTAGCTCCATAGCACGGTAAACAAAACTTTAATAAACATAGGAGGAAAAAGAAGAAAAAAGGGACCATAGCAAGTCTGTATTTGAGTGAGAATGCATTTTAACTTCTGATTTCTCTGTCAGTGGTATTAACTGTTGTACTTTAAAGATTGCTTTTAATTATAAACTAAACAAACAGAATTAATTAAGCATCACCATGTACAAAGTAATTCAGGATAGTGAGCATTTCAGGTGAAACCAACAATTTCCATTATATAAAGCTCGCTTTTCCTTTTAAGTATGCAATAAATACACAATGCTATTTTCAAAGGTGTCCTGATTATTATTTTTTTTTCCAATTTCCGGTTGTTCTCTTTTGTGGATTAAAAAAAAATGTAAACCTCCTTTCTTATTGTTTTTGGCAAGACTTTTCTTAACCGCCCCTCCCCCAACACAGCCCTCCTCCCACCTTTTCCTCCTTGCCAAAACACTCCTTTATTTGTTGCAAGTGTTGGGTTGTCCTTTATTTTCACTTGGGATGGTGGGGTGGGAAGTATAACAAAATTCAAGATAAAATAAATTGTTCTCCTAAAAAAATGTTTAAAGTAAAAAAAAAAAAAAAAAAAAAAGCAATGTAATAGCCTTTTTACTATATCCTACCTTTCCCTCCACTGTGCAAATGAAAACAGCAATGAGAGCAACAACAAAACTCCCAAATTTCTCCAGGCATACATACATGGTCCAGAAAAATAAATTCCTACATTATTCCTATCTGAAAATGTGTATTTCTTTGTGATTTTAAAGCACCGCACCTCATCTTTTTGTCAAGAGGGATGATTTTATTTTTCATTCTTTTGGCCTCCTAGTTTACTTTGCATTGATCAGAATTCGAACTTCTCTTTCTTTCTTTCTTTCTTTCTTTCTTTCTTTCTTTCTTTCTTTCTTTCTTTCTTTCTTTCTTTCTTTCTTTCAATCAAAGCTCTTTCTTTTCAAAACATGCATAGATAATTTTTCAACATTGACCCTTACAAAACCTTGTGTTCCAAAATTTCCCCCTTCCCCCCACCCGCTCCCCTAGATGGCAAGTAATCCAAAATATGTTAAACATGTTAAAATATATGTTTAATCCAATATATGTATACACATTTATGCAATTACCATGCTGCACAAGAAAAATCAGATCAAAAAGGGGAAAAAAATGAGAAGACAAAATGCAAACAAACAACAGCAACAAGAATGAAAATGCTATATTGTGATCCACACTCATTTCCCACAGCACTTGCTCTGGGTGTAGATGACTCTCTTCACCACAAGGTATTTGGAACTGGTCTGAATCATCTTACTGTTGAAGAGAGCCTAGTCCATCAGAATTGATCGTCTTATAATCTTGTTGCCGTATGTAATGATCTTTTGGTTCTGCTCATTTCACTCAGCATCGGTTCATGTAAGTCTCTCCAGGCCTTTCTGAAATAATCTTCCTGATCGTTTCTTACAGAACAATAATACTCCATAGTATTCATATACCATAATTTATTCAGCCATTCTCCAACTGATGGGCACCCCTAGAATTCTAACCTCTTTCGAAGTTGTTTTTCTGGATAATTGTTATCGTTTCACAAAACGAGCTTATTCTGCTCATTTCATTCTGCATCAGTTCAGAAAGATCTTTCCTCTTCCTTCTGAAGTTGTCCATTTCATCATTTTTAATGGCATAATAGCATTCTAATATACCACAATTTGTTTAAACACTCCTGAATAGGATGTCAAATCCTAAGTTTCCAATTTTTGATGTTCACAAAATTGCTATTAAATATTTTTTGTACATATTCTTTTTTCTTTTTGATTTCTTTGAGATGTAAACTTAGTAGTGACATAGCTAGCTCAAAGAGTGTGTGCAGACTAGTAACTTTCTAAGCATAGTTTCAAAATAATTTCCAAAATGTCTGGTCCAAATCACAGCCCTTCCAATAGTGTACAAATGTACTTGTTCTTCCAGAGTCCCTCCAATTTTGTTTTCCAATCTGATAGGGGTGAGGTGAAACTTCAAAGTGGAATAGAGCTTTGGAAAGTTCAAGAGTATTTTGAGGTTTGCTGAGTATACTATACATATCACTAACTCAGACATCTTCTCCTTAACCCCTTGGCTCCCAGTTGAAAAACCTCTAGAAACTATATTATCTTATTTTTTTCCCCCCTCTCCTTTGAACAGTCTATATCTGGGTCTCTTTGTCTCTCTGCCTCTGTCTCTGCCTCTCTCTGTGTCTGTCTGCCTCTATCTCTGCCTCTCTCTGCTTCTATCTCTCTCTCTTCCTGTTTCTGCCTGTCTCTCTCTGCCTGTCTGTATGTCTCACTGTGTTTCTCTCTCTGCCTGTCTGTGTCTCTCTATCTGTCTCTCTCTTTCTCTGTGTCTCTGCCTCTCTGCCTCCATCTCCATGTCTCCAAGTCCATCTCAGTGTCTACCTCTGTCTCTGCTCCATTGCAAGCTTTTCTCAGACCCTAAACAATTTATTATCAGTGATTAACTCTCTTTTTATTTAAGGTCGATTTCTTATTCCTAGGTCTTTTGTTAATATAAATTACTTGCCCAGGGTCACACTTATGACTTTTGTATCCACTCTGCCACCTGCTACTTCCTGAATTCGTTGCATAGCTTGTAGTAATGTATTTAATGTGGACTAATAATAAAAGGTAGACTGAAAAATAAAGGTTCAAATACCCTATGGCTTTTACTTCATAGAACATGTCCTGAAACAAAATCGTTATTGCTCAATTCTAGGATAAGATGTTACCTTTTCATATTTTCTAAATTTAATATTCAATATGGAATAGATGGAATGATGGTAAAAAGGTATCAGAATTATTTATGACAATAAGCATGAAACATTATGTACTATGTGATCTTTATAACACCCTACCAAGTTTTGATCATCTGTTGAAGTCTCCATTAAAGTGGCTTGCTCAAACAATGTGAGCTGTGTTCAGAATGAAATAATGTACTTATGGCATAGATCAGGCTCAGTCCCCAGATCTGAAGAATTAGACCTGTTATTTCTTTCAGATGTCAATTTCTGGGACAAATACATAACACCTATGTGGCTAAACTGAACCGATTGGTTCCATATGTATAAATTTACTTGTCTAAGACTAAAAGTTGGCAGGTTTATTATCTTGCTTTGTAACTATAGATTTTGTATTTACAGGAAGCTGAATTGGCTAAATCCCAAGAACTGGAGCTCTCTTCACCATTTTTATTTATGTATAAATGTTTGCTTAATCATATTCCAAACTTTTTTTTAGCAGCTTTTTTTTTTTTTTTTAATTGAATAGATACTGTGATTAGTAATGGGAGCTTTGGTATTTTAAAAAATACCTTCATTTGAAGGAGAATACAAGACTTCCAGGGTGCTTTTGCTGGTAATCAGTATGCTTTTTTTAAGTGAGATTTTTGATGTGGAAATTAACTACTGAGTTTTTCAAAGAAAAAATGTATGTGGTTTTCAAGGCAGTTTGTTTAGGTTATGACACAATAATAGTCACTCCATTATGGAACCTACTAGGGTTCCTCTCTTAATACATCTGTAAGATTAATAATCATTATCTTCATGCATTTGTAACTCATATGCTAAAGTTTACATTTATATGGAAATGGAATAACAATTTTCACTACTTTTCAGCTATAACTTACTCTATAGTATGACTCCGATTCTTGGCAAAGATAGTGAAGTGATTTGCCATCTCCTCCTCCAATTGAATTCATAGATGAGAAAACTGAGATAAACAAGGTTAAATTAATTGACTTGCTTAGTACACAGCTAGTATAAAGTTAGATTTGAACTCCTCTTCCTGATTCCAGGCTAAATTCTGTTTATTTATTTAAGGTGTGGATGGCTATAATCACAATGTTTCTGGTGAGTTCACTCCAGTAGGTAAATCCCCTTAACAATAATCTGCATTTCAATATATTTAGGTAATTAAGGTCATGGACATTTAAGATGCTAATTTGATCATAAGCTCTATAAGGACAGATATTTTCTCTCATTTATATCTCCTTCACAATCCATCAGTGGTATGGATACCCAAGTGTTTTTAATATTAGTAACTAATGACATATTTGTATAATGTGTTAAGGCAAAACACTGCACTCATAAAGGTAGGTAGCATTAGTATTTTATTTTAAAGGTAAATAGCATTAGTATTTTTATGGCCCTGTTACAGATGAAGAGTGATATCTGGAGAGGAAGTATTTAACTGTGGTCAAATGCTATTGTGTATTAGAATTGAAAATCAAAATTAGATTTTTATGATTCCAAATTGAATGTTCTTTCTACTCCATCTTGGATAGAGGGAAAGAAAGGAGGAAGGAAAAAAGGAGGAACAGTAAGGGAGAAGGAAGATATATAAAAATTAAGCCCCACTAATAAAAGAATCAAAATAAGTTCTGATAGTGAGTTATAGATATCATCTTTATATGTCACAACTAAGAATAATATTTTATAACTGTATCTATTATTTTTGTAATATGATATGTGAAAGTAATTGCCCCAAAGGAATATTATAGTTATATCTAAAATACTTTTTTTTTTTTATCAACAGGTGGTTCTATTTTGAATGAAACTCACATATTTATTACATAATTTTTTGATGTCATAATATTAACTGGTGTATAAATATAATAAAGCTGGAAATAGGAGTGTGTTGGTAAATGTTTAACAACCAGTTTTTTGGATCCTAGCTCTAGGTAGGTCATTTAACCTCTATTGATCGCATTTGAAAAATGGAGATAATAATAACACTTACCTCCCAGGGTTGTTATGAGAATCAAATGCAATACACCATGTGCAAAGTGTTTTACCAACTTTAAAGTATTATTTAAATGCAATTAGTTTTTTTTGTTTGTTTTAATAATAATTTCCAGTCATTCTCTATAAAAATTCTTAGTGAGATTCTTGAATCTACTTCAAACTTTAAAAATTTATCACAAAAAATCCAGGATTAAAGACAAATCCACAAGCACTACGAAACAAAATCCAAGATGACTGATATATGTTTAAGAAAAATGCTATTATAGTTGCAATGTATTTCTACTTAAAGATAGGATTATGTGTACATATTACAAAGAGATGCAAGACTATGACAGCCATATTTTCTTAATTTTAACAGAAACCAACATTTGGGATTAAAATATGTATTCTGATTAACACATTACTGCCAAGAACACCAAAGCATATGGTCCTTTCCTAATAAATGCAAGCTGCTTAATGGACATTTCTACCAAAAAACATTTCTCTTTGATCTCTGTCACCTCGTTGTTATTGTTGTTGGTGGGTTTTTGCTGCTGCTATTGTTGTTTTTTGTTTGTTTGTTTTTACTTTCTGTGTTCCTGAGCACTGGTTTATACTCCATCTCATCTAATCTGTTTTTGGTAAACAAACAAACAAACAAAATTCTTTCTGCTCTTTTCTTGGAATATCATCTTTCTTCTTTGGCCAGTATTCACCACACTCAGCCAGATGGTAACTTGTTTATGTTCTTTGTCCCTTTCTAGGATGGGGACCTTTCAAACAATATGTGTGGCCTGAAGCTGCTCTTTGGATTTTCCCACTTAGTCATCTGTTTGGGTTGGCTGCAGTTAGCCTCCCTTTATCCAAAGCCTGTTCAGCAGGTCCCATGTATGTGTACAGTGTCAAAAACAGGTATTCAAAAAAGAAAGCTAATACTTAAGATTTTCAGTGGTGATATATGTATATTTTTTCCTTGCCAGGTTTCCTTCCAAGAATGAGACTCATACCTGTTTTCTGTCAAAAGTATTAGATAGAACCTCCAAGAGAAACTGTTTTATTGTATACCTTGTATTTTTTTGAGTGAGCAAACTCAAGAACTCATATAAATGGGTTTTGAAGAAATTTGCCAATTGCTCTTGGTAAACCCCTTGTTGGTTGATCTCTTACTCTGACACAATACAGGATTTCTTTGGTATTAAAGTACTTCCCAGCATGGCAAGTTTCAGTTAATGATATATGTACTCAAAGAACCAGAGCAGGAAAAGGCATCCAAGATCATAGCCAAACCTAGAACTGAACAAGTTCTCTCCTCCTCTCCCTCCCACCCCGAGGCAATGGGGATTAAGTGACCTGCCCAGGGTCACACAGCTAGGAAGTGTTGTTTGTCCTGACTTCAGGGCTGGTGCTCTATCCATTGTGCCACCTAGCTGCCCTGACCATGTTTTTATTTAAGTTCATTTCCCTTCTCTGAAAGAAACTCCCAACCTTCTGAGGCTGCCCCTACCAAATGCAGGTAGCTCTAACTGTTAGGAAGTTCTTTCCCCAACGTCAGGTACAGAAATTCTATCCATTATTCTAGTTTTTTTTTTTTTTTTTTCCCCTCTGAGGACAAGCAAAATAATCCAGATCCCCCTTTCAAATGACAACCCTTCAAGGAGCTCAAGAAAGTCATCATATTCTGCCTAAATGTGCTTACATCTATCTTTCCTCCCTCCCTCTCTGTCTCCCTCTTCCTCTCTCTCTTTCCCTCCCTCCTCTCTCTCCCTCCTCCCCTCTATCCCTTCCCCCTCCTTCTTTCCTCTCTCTCCCTCTCCCTCCTCTCTCCTTCCCCCCTCCTTCTTTCCCCTGCCTCCCTTTTCCTCCCTCTCTCTTTCTCTCCCCCCTCTTTCTCTCCTCCTTCTCCCCCCCCCCCTTTCTCTGGAAAATCAGTAAAGAAACAGACAATTAAAAGCTTACGTAAGCATTAGAATCCAAAATCAATCCACAAAAATCATCAACATTTCTATATGGAGCTAATAAAAAGGAAGAAATCTTAATATAAATCCCACTAAATAATTAAAAATGCATATAGTATGTAGAAGAACTTATTAAGATGCATTATATTAATATAGTTAAAAACACTATAAAATAAAGAGTTGATTTAGTATTTGGAGTTTTGACTGAAAATTAAAAAAGGTCCATAGATTGTAATCAAAGGAATAGAAAGAGTAGTGATGTAGTTTTAATAAATCTAAAAAGGTGAACCTTGGATCTGGTTTCCCTATCCAAAAATAAAATATTTATATTATATACTTAATATATCCAATTAAATATATTATATACAACATAATATATTATATATACATACAGTGTATATGCATATGTATATGTGTTTATATATGTATATAGACATCTTTATAAAATATACTATAATTCCAAAGTGATACTTGATCTAAATTTAAATGATGAGATTGATCATAAAATAGAAGAGAACTTTTTCCATCTATGGCTAAGAAGAAAGTTATTATCCAAATAGGGATAGAAGATCAATAGATCACAAAATCATAAAGGTTAGAAAGACCTCCAAATCTCTCATTTTCCAGATAAGATAACTGAAATTAAATAATTTTTGCACAAATACA
Organism: Sminthopsis crassicaudata; assembly: GCF_048593235.1. Lineage (NCBI taxonomy): Eukaryota > Metazoa > Chordata > Mammalia > Dasyuromorphia > Dasyuridae > Sminthopsis > Sminthopsis crassicaudata. The sequence continues at coordinate 47,116,166 of NC_133622.1, forward strand.
ATAAATGAAAGTAAAATAAGGATGAGAAACTAGCAAGTAGGAAAATACTCATATAACAAATTTCTAATAAAAAATTGTAACAACCAGGATTTATAGGAAAGTGATGAAAATATATGCCAGCAGGAGTTATATCCCAAGACATAAGTAGATAAAAGAGAAAATAACAAATATTGAATTGCAAGCTAGAAATAATCATTTGAAAATATGTTTCAACTCAAATTAAGACAACTCAGGGAAACTACATTCTCCTAAAAGGCATCATAGACAATGAAGTAATATTAAACCAGTTTCTCTGACAAAGGCCACATTTCTCAAATATATAAGGAACTGATTCAAATTTATATTAAAACGAGTTATTCCTTAATTGATAAATGGTCAAAAGATATGAACACTTTTCAAAAGAAGAAAACAAACTTATCTATAATCACATTAAAATTAAAATACTTCTGAGGTACCATCCCATACTATCAGATTAGCTTCTAAAGCCAAACAAGGAAAATAATAACTATTGGAGAGAATGTGAAAAAAAAAAAAGGATAAAAATAGTGCTGTTGAATTTGTGAACTGGTCCAACCATTTGGTAAAATAATTTGAAACTCTGCCCAAAATGCTGTGAAACTGTATGTATTCTTTGAACCAGTATATACTGCTATAAATTTTGTATCCCAAAGATATCTAAGATAAAAGAAAAGGACTAATTTGTGCAAAAAAATAATAATAGTATATCTTTTTGTGGTAGAAAAGAATTGAAAATTGAAGGGATGCCCATCAATTGGGGAATGATGAATAAGTTGTAGTGTCTGATTATGATCATTGTCCTATAATGAATGAAAACAAGCATGATTTCGGAAAAACCTGGGAAGACCACTGATTCAGAGGAAAGAAAGAAGAACAAAATCATCTTACACTGTAACAATATTGTAAAAGACTTAGCTACTCTCATCAATGTAATGATTTAAGACATTTCCCAAAGCCTCATGACCAAAAAATATTATCTATGTGTGGAAAGACAACAGATGAATTCTGAGTGCAAATTGAAGTATACGTTTTTTCACTTGTTTTCTTTTTCTTTTTTCTTTTTCTTTCTTTTTTTTTTTTTTTTTTTTTTTTTGACATGGCTAGTTTGAAAACACATTTTGCATGATTTTACACAAATAATTTGCTTTTACTACTAATCTTATAAATTGATAAAAGAGACTGGGAAGAAAGAATTTGGAACTCAAAAAATTTTTTTATGAAAAAAGATGATATAAATAAATAACAATTTTAAAAAGACAACTCATTTTACTTCATAAATGAAGAATAATGACAAAAACGTGAATAATTAGTGTTAGAGAAGTTGTGTCCTTTCTATAGCAGGGCATTCTTGATAAAACTTAATTGGACCAATCATCCTGGATATCAATTTAAATTTATATAGGAAAAGTGGCTGAATTATTAATACTCTTTGACTAAATGATCCCATTAGTGAGCATATATAACAAAGAGGGTGACAAAAAGAAAAAGGAAACAAAGGATCAATACCAAACTATTCATAATAAGGTTCATTTTGGTTAAAAACAAAAAACAATGGAAACAAAGTGAAAACTTTCTTGTTGGGCAATGGCAGAAATACAAACATAAAACTAACTTTGGTGCATAGAATATCACAAAATATTTTTATGCAGCACGAGTTATAAGTGAGGAATTAAAAAAATTAGGAAGAAAAAAAGCAGAAATGAATAACATATACAATAATAACTTCAATGCAAATTTTAAAAGATGACTGGAAAATCATCATATACAAGAAAGAAAAGATGCTGGCTAGATATCAAGAACTTGGATTCAAATGCAGCCTTTGATACTTCTGTTTTTCCTTTGGTCCTCAAGCTATCCAAAAAAAGATTCCCAGCTTCTGCCCCTGAACCTATTTTTTCCCCCATTTTTTGTGTTTATGGCAAGTTATCATCTTGTTCTAGTCTTTGAACTTCCTTTTACCAGATTTGTATTTGTCCTTAATTATCTGGACTTACTTCTAGCTTCTGGCCATAACATTTAAAAAATCTGAGTCCTTTGATGATTTTTTGACTATTAGAGTTTTTCCTTTGTAAACCTTTCTAATTTTTTCCCCTTTCTCAAAAAAATTTTTTTTTCCATTTGTGTCATCAAAATTTCATTCTTGAGAGCTTCCACTCCCTCTTGTGCCAACTTTTTCTATAGAATCTTTAGCCACAGCATTCCACCAAATTATTTCCCTCAATGTCTGAAATGGTCTTTTGCTTCTCTAATTCTTGAAGCATATTTTATAGTCACTCTCTATTTGTTATCTTTATAGGACTAAAATAGTTCTAAAGAACTGGAAAGTATATGTGGAACGTTTCATTTAGTATTAAAAAGTAGAAAAGTTGGAACATTTTACTAAAAATTATTTTGTGCTTTCATGTGAGGACACAGTATTACCCTCCCTTCACCATTCCAAAAAGTCTAACTCAAATTTGAACTAAAGCTTATCTTATTTCAATTTGAGTCAAATTGGAATTTGATTGCATTCTTATGTCATCCTTCTCTACATATTCCAGGAAAAAAGACATCTTTTTCCCATTTCCCTCCTGATTGTGTTCCTTTCTATTTTCTATTATTCCTTGTCATCCTTCAACATGTAGAGAAAAGATTCAGCACTGGGAAAACTGGGACACTCACCCAATCCTTAGGAAAATTTAGAAGATCACTCAGTACCATTTAAAGTATATTTGAGTAGAGGAAAGTTTCAGATATCAAATTTGGAATTTTATTTCCCTCTTTTCTCCTTCAAACTTGTTTCGTTTACTAGGCTTATCACTTTTCCTCTTCCATCACAAAGATTCCATGATTATATAAGCCCATTTTTCTTTCAATTACACCAAAAATAAAGAATACACAAGAGAGATGAGGAGACCAGACTTCTGAGACAGCCATTGACTTTAACGCCTCCAGAATGAATAGAAAAACATTAGATCTGCATCATCTCCATTCATTTCCACAAAGCTTCTTAAGAAGGCTTATTTTTGAATTGTGGTGAAAAGGTTTAGCCTTTTATGCCCTTAAACCTATTGATTTATAAAACTATAAAAATCATGAACTAATGCTCAGCAATCATTTTTCTTAAATTTATTTTTAAAACTATCATTTCTGAGGAAGCTACTAGCTATGTTTTAAATGAGATAAGTATATAATTTAACATAGAAGCTTTTCCCCTGCATTAGAACTCCCCAATTTGGAAATACATGTGTTGAATATTAGAGACATTCTTAAGGATGATTAAATAATTCTCTCTGGCCTGTTTAACTATATTCATACAACATATATACTTTCAACCATCTGTTTTACCTAAAGAGAAGTTTAAAGTATGATATCACCATAGTACCTCAACTACACTGAAAATGAAGACCTGACAAATTTAACTTTATGTATGAACATATCATTGGAAACATATGCTTGAATGGAATGTACTTCCCATTTCATTTATTGGAACCCACATTTTCCCAGTGACAAGGCATTCTTGGGAAGCTAGCAATTACTTTTGCATTTTCATCATTTCTGAAATTATTGGTGAAAGGCACAGCATGATAACATTTGCTGTGCTTCCCAATGTCTCTAATTTACTCCAATGGGGGGAAAAATCTACCCTCAGAAAGTCTGCTTATTTTGGTTAAGTTATCAAGAATATATATAGCTGTATATAGCAATATCTACATACCTCCAAAACTATAGAGAGGAGGAATTACAATTTCTCTACAGCAAAGAACTGATTCCTTTCCTCTGATTCCAAAGGCAAATATCATATCTTATTTTTGTTTGTTTTATTGTTTTTGTTTTTGTGTGTGTGTGTGTTTTTTTTTTTTCCAATGTGGGGAAGAAGAAAAGGATAGTTTAAAATACCAGTCTAAAATCCATGACACCAGTGGAATGAAAGCCTTCTGATTGGCTGAAAAATCTTATTATGGTATCTTTGAATTATATAAGAAGCATGTAGATACAAAACCCCTTTAGAACTACATTAAGACATCTTTAAAATAAGATAATTTCTTTTGAACAGAACTACCAGTTCAGCGAATCATTCCCAAGAGATGTTAAATAGACCAATGGCTATTAACAACAATAAAAAAATAAGAATAAGAACTGGCATTTATATAACACTTTAGCGTTTATTAAGGATGTTGTTAAGAGTTTATTTAGGGAGGTAAGTGCTATTATCATCATTCTATTTTATCGCTGAGGAAACTAAGGGTAGACTGAGGTCAAGTGATACATCAAACATTTCTGAAGCTAATAGCTAAAAAGAAATTTAAAATATAGGAGAAGATAAATAGCACCAGGAAGAAGTCAAGAAGACATCTTCTTGGGCTCAAATCTGTCCTTAAACACATACTAACTTGGTGACTCTGGAAAAAACACTTAATTCTGTTTGCCTCAGTTTCTTCATCTGTAAAATGAGCTGGAGAAGGAAATGGCAAAACGTTCTAGGATCCTTGTCAAGAAAACCCCAAATGCGATTGTGAAAAGTTAGACAACCACAACATAGAACAGAGAGATGTGTTCTATGTCTTCTAGCAAGCATAGAATTCAGATAAGGTTTTTTTTTTTTTTTTAATCTTTTTACTTTCAAAACCTATGCATAACTTTAACACTTCCTAGCTGTGTGACCCTGGGCAAGTCACTTAACCTCAGCCTCAGAAAAAACAAAACAAAAACAAAAACAAAAAAACCTATGCATAGTTTCCACATCCATCCTTGCCAAAACTTGGTATTCCAAATTTTTTCTTCCTCCCTTCTTCCTTCCCACCTCTGCCCAGATAACAAGTAGCCCAATATATGTTAAACATGTGCAATTCTTCTATACATATTTCCACATTTATTGTGTTACACAAAAAATATCAGATCTAAAAGGGAAAAAAAGAAAAAAGAAAACAAAAAGCAAGTAAACAACAACAAAAAGAGTGAGAGTGCTATGTTGTGATCCACACTCAGTTCCCACAGTCTCTCTCTGGGTGTAGATGGCTCTCTCCATCAATAGACCATTAGAACTGGTCTGAATCATCTCATTGTTGAAAAGAGCCAAGTCAGATAAGTCTTTAATTGAGTTATGCTTTGAAGGAAACTTTGGATCCATTGAGGTAGATGTATGGAGGAAGTGGGGGGCTTTTCTAAAGGCATGTTGGCAGATCAAAAGACCTATATGGAGAATAGCTAATAGGCCAGCTCGACTGGAATTCAGCATGGAGCAAAGGGAGAAATGGGAAATAAGACAGGGAAGTTAAAGTGTCTGGAGAGCTTTAAATGCCAGACTGAAGAGTTTTTATTTTATTCTAGTGCCAATAAGAAATCAATGAAGCTTTTTGGGGATGTGGAAGTCTAGAAGGGTGCTTGAGTATGCTACCTGAATTCTCTTTAAATTACCTGACTAAACACTGCCCATAAGCCAGCACAGGAGACAGAAACAGAAAAACTTTAAATCAATGAGATACACTTAACCTGCTCTGATAGATATGTGTATATATCTTACAATTCAACTGGCAAAATTTGAGCTATTCTTTACATTCCTATAACCATTTCTTATTGTGAGATCAAGAGGAGTCATACTTATTATAGAATAGGATGGTCAAATACCCAAAGTAAATAGTATTAAGTGACTTGTCTGGGATCTGAGGTGGAATTTGAACTCAGGTCCTCTGGTCTCCAGAATCTACCTAGCTACCCCAATCAAGTCTTCCTTCCTTCCTTCCTTCCTTCCTTCCTTCCTTCCTTCCTTCCTTCCTTCCTTCCTTCCTTCCTTCCTTCCTTCCTTCCTTCCTTCCTTCCTTCCTTCCTTCCTTCCTTCCTTCCTTCCTTCCTTCCTTCCTTCCTTCCTTCCTTCCTTCCTTCCTTCCTTCCTTCCTTCCTTCCTTCCTTCCTTCCTTCCTTCCTTCCTTCCTTCCTTCCTTCCTTCCTTCCTTCCTTCCTTCCTTCCTTCCTTCCTTCCTTCCATTTTCTTTTTAATTAAAGCTTTTTATTTACAAGATATATGCATAGGTAATTTTTCAGCATTGACAATTGCAAAACCTTTCGTTCCAACTTTTCCCCTCCTTCCCCCCACCCCTTCCCCCAGAAGGCAGGTTGACCAATGCATGTTAAATATGTTGAAGTATACATTAAATACAATATATGTATACATGTCCAAATAGTTATTTTGCTGTACAAAAAAGAATCAGGCTTTGAAATAGTGTACAATTACCCTGTGAAGGAAATCAAAAATGCAGGTGGACAAAATTAGAAGGATTGGGAATTCTATATAGTGGTTCATAGTCATCTCCCAGAGTTCTTTTGCTGGTTGTAGCAGGTTCAGTTCATTACTGCTCTACCCAATCAAGTATTTCTTACAAGAAGAGATTTAGTCCTTGTTATAAAAGAAAGAATATGTCTTTATAAGAAAACAAACAAACAAACAAAAAACTATTCACACTAAACAAAGGGGGACATGAATCCCTTGTTAGAAGAAATATGTCCTTATTAGAAAAACTATTCTTATTAAACAAAGGAGAATAATCATCCTTCTTAGACAAGATAAAGAGAAAAAGCAGACTTCTTTGCAACTAGTAGTTGTTTAGTAGATAGAGCACCAGATATGGAATTAGCAAGTTCAGAATTCAAATTTACTCCTAGACATGTGCTAGCCATGTGATTTCAGATTACTTACTTTATCCTTGTCTCAATTCTCTCAACTATAAAATTGGGATAATAACAACACCTACAACACAAAGTTATTGCAAGAATCAGATAAGATAATATTTGTAAAGCTCCAGATATAGAATAGCTATTTCCTCTCCTTTCTTGGGCTATCAAATTCTTTCTTTTCAATGAAAAAAAAAATCTTTTGTAAAAAGGAAATACTGAAAGTTTGTTGTAAGCTGATACAGCAGTATGTGTTAAGTCAATACTTAGCAAAATAGCAAGTACAGAACAAAATGGATTTAATTATGTAAGCTCTTTCTTAGTGGAGTACTTTTAGCTCTTAAAAATCCACTTTTTAACAGCTGCACATACCAAGATGTATTTTTCAATTTCCAAAATAAACAATAATCATGCTTACTAATGCATGCTTTTCTAAGTAGCACAAATAAAAGGAGGAAAATGAATGAAAACATTTACTAAGTACTTAGCATGTGCCAAGTACTGTGCTAAATTCTGGGGACAAAAATAGAAAAAAGGAGATTACCTGTCCGGAAGGAGGTTATATTTTAATTGGAGGAGACTGAGCCAAAACATTAAAGAAAGTTTAGTTATAGGATAGATGGGGATAGCTCAGAAGTTTTAAAGGTACAGCAATGGAATGGAGATGAGGCCTTAAGTTATGGTGAAGTGACAATCCTAGAAGTCATGGCAAAATGTTTTGTTTTTTATCTTCAAGTGTTCATCAACTGTGAATTAATTTAACATATATTCTAGACAAATTATCAGAGATCACAATCAATGATATTGAATGCAATGTAACTGTAAGGCTACATTAATGAACTAATCAGTAATATTTTCTCTGGAATGCTAAATCTAGCAAAAAAACTAAATGGATTTTAAAGTAGTAAAACAAAAAAAGAACATATTTTAAAGATAATATAAAGTGACTTTTACTCATTTGTAAATCAATTTACCACCTATTGGCTAGCACAGTGATAATTAGCCTTTTCATATTTAGTGGCCTAGTGTCAGACAATAGATTCACGCCATAATTGAAGTTTTTTTAGAAATGTAGAAACTTAGGGAGCTAATATTCTACTTTCATAGCCTTGGAGAACCCAAAGTCAATAGTAGGATTTTAAGATGATAGCTTATTTCACTATGGCAACCCATGAGATAAAGGAAGAATAAAAATTCCCCTTAGTTCAATGAATCCCTTTCTGTTTCTATAGTGATCATAATGGAGTGGCACTAAAAGGAGCAAAGAGTACTAAGAATCACACCATCTTACTAGCTATTAACTTAACTATTAACATTACCTCAATCATTGGTATTGTAAATCTCAGAACCTTTTCCAGTGATTAATAAATTGAAGAAATGAACCACAGCAATACTGGTATTTTCACAATAAATTGAAGCAGATATTAAAAGAAATTGGCAGCTAAATGGAAAGGCTCATGGTGTTTTTAGAAGAAGTGAACAAAAGAGTTGGCAGATTTTGTTTCATCATATTCCTAATAGCAATGAGAAACATCATTCTGTGAGATATAGTCATCTCTTCTTATAGTGTGTATTGTTAGTATAAGCAAAAAGATAACCAGGGATATAAGTTTAGCTTATGTGTCAGCTCTATCATACAGTATAAAGAGATCAATTCTATGATGAATTTGACAAGTTCCTCCAAAATCAACATATGTTTGATACTTGGTGACTTTGATGAAAACATAAAGGAGATCATATTGAAAATAAGATTTGAGTCTAAGAAATGAAGGAAGGTCCTATTTGTAGATTACTCAGAAATCTCATGCATATATAGCTTGAATCTTTTCTTTAAGAAGAAAGTTGAAAGGAGTTTGACATACTGAGTATTAAGAAACATCAAAAACAGTGAAGCTGACTTTATTTTAATAACCATGGAATTACTAGTTACCGAAGTGATACAAAAATAGATGTGTCTGTATTTAAACAGATTATGACTGGGATGGGATGAGTTTGGAGGGAGGGCAGATAAAGATGAGTAAAAATTATTGCTCACATTTGCAAATACTTTGATAACTTATTAAGAAATCATCCATGTGGAAGAAAGATTAATGTAAAAAAGGCAAAAATAGATTTTGATTATTACTTTTTCTTATAAAAGTTTAGTCATTGTTGATGTTAACTGGCTAAAGAATTTAAAAAGAGACTAGCAACTTCCTTAGAAAACAAAACATAATCTTCTGAATAAGTGGGAAGACATGGCAGACATGTCCAATACCAATTTGAAATGCAAATTTACTTATAGAATACTGATAAGGTGAATGGCAGAAAATTTTAAGCAGTTATCAGCTCACACCATAAAAGAGAAAAAATAAAACAACAGCCAAGTCTGCAGAAAGATTTTTGAATCTATTTAAGTCATCATCCCAAGAGAATTCATAGATGAAAATGACAGGAAGACAACAGAGATGAAACCTGGGACAAATTTATTCAGGAATTTATTTTCTTTATTATTGACAGTGGAATCATGACATTTAGATCATAATATGTCAGTCTCGATGTACTATCCAGGGACAGTGAAATGACTCTTAAGGCACAGTTAGGAAAGGTAACAAATCAGACCAGACCAAATACACACAAAGAAAATCCATGTTGGAGGCGACAAACTTGAAGGAATTTAGGTTTTATTTTAAAAGGTAACTATGAGAGGAGGTAACAAAAGAATGGTAAAAATCATGGTGATTTCTCTCCCCCCCAAAAGGAAAAAAAAGCAAATGAAAAAGCATGCTTTTGCTTCCAATTCGTAAAATTCATATGGGAGGTGGGTCATTATGTAATAAGCCTGATTAAAAAAAGATTGTAAACTCCTTGAACTCAGGGACTACCTTTTGCCAATTTTTGTACACCCAACACTTAGTACGGTGCCTGACACATAATATATGCTTAATAAACATTTATGGGTTGATTAGTTGAATGACATTTGGGTTCGATTGCATATTAATTTAGTATACACAAAAGATCAAGAAACATCAAGGAAGATCCCCAAGCACATGGAACATCTATAGGGAATTTATATAATCCCATGCACAAGTGTGGCGCAAAATGAGAACATGTGGACAGATTTCAGTGAGCACTAGTGGATAGAAAATCCACATTGATGATATCATGTCTCTTGGTTTATTTGAAATATTGAGGTTTTATAAAATAAATATGATTTTGCTAAGTGAGTTTATGTAGTGATGCTGTGTTGAAATAACAGAAGCTATTAAAATATAATCTCACTGATTTGATCTTTCAAAAGATTACTTGTGGTCATGATAAAGTATTGTGTTTTTGCTGTTTTTTCTTGTTCTTTTTAAATTCCTGTGTAAGCTTCCATAAAATCTTATGGAAAAGGATAATAGAATTTTATGGGTAGTATCACTTCGTTATACACAAATAGGGAAAAGTAAAGCCAATTATAAGTTTTATAAAAAAATTTAACTTGAAAACCAACTAAGGAAATTATCCTAAGGGTATTTAAAGATGAAACTGGAAGGATGACAATAAATAGAAGAAAATTTTAAAAAGATCTGCAAAATATTTATAACAAATTTTTTCACCATCGTAACCAGGAAAGCAACTGCACTTCAAAGTGAAAATCAAAGATCCAGATGAGTTTATTAGAAGAAGGAAAAATGGCACTAAAGAGAATAGAAATAAGGAATTAAACCTATAAACAAAGATGTTATGCACTTTCAGAGATAGAACTAATAAATAGTAATAGATATGTTATGATTTTACATATAGAAAGATGGAAGGAAGGAAAGATGGACAGAAGGAAAGACAGATGGAAATTCAGATAGATGGATAGCTAGATAGATGGAAAGATAAAAATAGATAGATGATAGATGGAAAGATAGGTGATTGATAGATGGAAAGATACATAGATGGAAAGATAGAAAATTGGATAAAAGGTAGAACGATAAGATATATAAGATAAATAAGATATCTTTAATTGTAGCTTTCTCTGGGAAGGGATGTGGAGGGATGAAAAAGAAAGTGCACAGCAGGGAACAAAAGAAAATTTAGAAGGAAGAACAGAAGAAGCAGAAAAGCTTTGAAAATAATGTATAGTATGAATTATATAGTTGCATTTTTTTAAAAGTCAATAGTCTGAAATGGAAATTCATGGTTATATATTGAATCCTCTCTCTTTATGTTGTGCTATGTATATGGAAATATAATTTTTATTTAAGTTAAAATAAATAAAAATTTGGGGGAAAAAAAGGAAAAAAAATCTCTCAAAAATGACTGTTTTTCCTGCCTCAGCTAGTTTGAGAGAAGAAAAAAAAAAAAAGAAGAAATAGGAAAGACAAGTACTCCAGTTGCTTGGCTATTTAAGAACTAAATCGACTTGTTGTCTTGCTAAGAAAGTCAAAGTGAGGGTTTAATTTTAAGCCATGCCCTGATTGGACAATGTAGTACTTTAATTAGTATCTTTAATTATTAGCTAACTGAAAGGTTCAGAGACAACCATTCTAATAAGCTCTCTAGTTCTCTAGGTAAATGGGGAATAGGGATATAAAGTGGTAAAATTTTCTAAATTCCCTTTGTAAGAATAATGGTTAAGTAGTTTATAAATGTTACATCTAAATATAGAAGAGAAGATTTGATTAGTTGCAAATCACTGAGGTCCAAGACACATGCAATTAGTAGAAACTTACTTTTTATGTGGTGTGGATGCTCCTGAATGGACTAATAACATGAAGGACTGCATTCATTCCAGAGTTACGGTACTGGAGCATCTGGTTTTGCCTCCCTCATGTGCTTCCCCGTCAGGTTCCTGTAAGGGTGTTCCCACTCTCCCAGACATATTACATGCATTGGTGGGAAAATGTGAGTTAGATTTGTGTGGAATATGTTATTATTCATGCACTTGCTTAATATATTGGTACCTGTCATACTTTTATTATATCTTTTGCCTTGTTACTAAGTAAATGGTTATGTTTAAGATTTTAAAATGTCATTATTCTGAATGGCTAATTTGTGCAAATAGAAAAGTAACAATAATGGCTTAGGAGGAGTACATTTCCCTCAACATTGTTAGTTACCTCTTAGATATTGAGAAGAAATGTAATCACGTGGTGATGGCTTTTTTTTTTTTTTTTTAAGAGTCTAGACCTCTCAGGGGAAGAACAGGTTGGAATGAATGAGTCAGCACAGAAAGTAAGGAGATATTCACATCCTCACTCAGGTGACATTGACAGCATGTAATAGTGACATCTTACATATAAATATAATTAAAAATTCATTTCATTTAGGGGAACAAGATAGTGGAGTAAAGTCAGGAAGCTGCTAGAGCTCTCCCAGTTTCCCTGGCAACCCTCCGGAGACTGAGCCTCTGAACAGAGTCTGACCTATGAAATCTCTCTCCAGCTGAAGACAGACTGAAAAACACCAAGAAAGGTCAATTTCACTGGGGTGAAAAGAGTTCTCAGCTCAGGTCAGACAGACTCTGGGAAAGACAGTGAGAGCATCTTAATCCCAGCAGAGCAGTACCTGAAACTGTTCAGAGTCCTGGCTCAGCAGAGAAGCACAGCAGGGAGGCAGCCTCCAGTCTCAGCTCAGAAGGCAAACTGTGGGAAACCAGAACAGCAGAGCTCCCCCTGAAAACACAAGGGGGCGCTGTGCTCAAAGCCAAGGCTCAGAACTGCAAGGAAAGCTTGGGATGGCGCCCCCTATACCCTAGGAGGAGAACTTCATCTTAAAAATTAAAAAAGAGGAAATACCAAAGAAAATGAGCAAGAAACAAAAGAACTTTGAGCACAGAAAGTTACTATGGTGACAGGGAAGATGAAAACACAATTTCATACAAGGACAGACTGTGCACAGAAAAAATCTCAAAGAGTGAGATAAATTGGTCTGAAGTCCAAAAAGGCTTCTTGGAAATGCTCAGAAAGGACTTTTAAAAGCAAATAAGAGAGGTAGAAGAAAAAAATGAGAAAAAGAAAAAAGGAAAAAATTGTCTGAGGAAAACATCTACTTAAACCTGAATGGAGAAAAAAAGCTACAAAATATACTTGAAAAAAATCACATTAAAGTTCTAGGACAAATGGGAGCTAATGACTTCATGAGACAGCCAGAATCTGTCAAACAAACTAAAAAGAATGAAAAAATGGAAGCAAATATGAAATACCTCATTGGCAAAAGAGTCAACCTGGAAAATAAAACCAGAAAGGACAATTTAAAAATTATTGACCAACCTAAAGGCCATGACCAAAAAAAAAAAAAAAAAAAAAAAGGCCTGGATAGTATTCCACAAGATATCATCAAGGAAAACTACCTCAGTATTCTAGAAACAGAGGAAAAAAATACTTATTGAAAGAATCCATTAATCACTTTCAGAAAGGGACCCCACAAGGAAAACCCCAAGGAACATTGTTGCAAAACTCCAAAAGTATAATCTCAAGGAAAAAATATTGCAAACTGCAAGATAAAAACAATTCAAATATCAAAAATTAACAGTCAGAATTACCCAGGATTTAGCAGCTCTACAATAAAGTTATAGAGCTTGGAATACCATATTTGGGAAGGTAAAGGAACTGGAATTGCAACCAAGAATTAACTTTCATGGGAGAAGATAGAGCTTTAAGAAAATAAGAGATTTTCAATCATTTCTATTGAAAAAAAAACACAGAACTAAACAGAAAATTTAATGTATAAACAGAGGACTCAAGAGAATCAAAGAAAGGTAAACAGGAGAAAAATATATTTAAAGGTTAAACTGTTTGCATTTCTAGATGAGAAAACAATATCTGTAATTATTGAGAACTGCATTTGACACTGAGGCAGGCAGACGGGGACATCACATGGATTGAGGGTGTGGTTGTGAATGAACTTTGATGTGATGACATCAAAGAAAAAGACATTAAGGGTGGGAAAAGCTCTGTATTGGAAAAAGAGGAAAGTAGAAGTATTATGGGACAATTAGTCCACATGAAGAGGCAAAAAGACCTATTACAATACAGGGGAAAAAAGGGAGGAAGATAAACATTGTTTGAAGGATGATCTCATTAGTTTTGGCTTTAAGAGGGAATAGTTTAATCATTCAGTTATACATAGAAATTTATCTAACCCTATAAAGAAAAAGGAAGAGAAAGAGGAAAAGAAAAGGTAGGGACAGGATAGAAGGAAGGTCAGAAACACTAGGGGAGTAGGTAAGAGAAGGGGAAAAGTTTGATAGAAGATAAAGTAGTGGGTGGATTGAATAAAAAACAAATAAGAGAAGGGGAGAAGGGTTGATAGAAGATAAGGTAATGGGTGGGGTGGTTAAAACAATACAGGAGAGGGTAGAAAGAGAGAACAAAAGTATATACTTTAGAGAAAATAGGATGGAAGTGAATACAGAGCTGGTAATCATAACTGTTAATGTGAATGGGATGAACTGTCCCATAAAACAGAAGCAAATAGCAAATGGTTTAAAAAGTGGTTAATATGAATGGGATGAACTCTCCCATAAAACAGAAGCAAATAGCAGAGTAGTTAAAAATCCTATAATATGTTTACAAGAAACTTATTAACACATAGGGAGACACAGAGTAAACATAAAAGGATGGAACAGAATTTATTATGCTTCAGCTGAAGTTAAAAAAAAAAAAGCACCTGTAGAAATTCTGATCTCAGATGAAGCAAAAGTAAAAATAGATATTATTAAAAGAGATAAGGAGGGAAAGTACATCTTGATACAGGGTATAGTAAATAATGAAGTAGTAACAATACTAAATGTGTATGCACCAAGTGGTAGTGCAGGCAAATTCCTAGATGAGATTTTAAGCCAGTTATAGGAAGAAATAGACAGCAAAACTATTCTAAGGGGTGACCTCAAACTTCCACTCTTAGAATCAGACAAATCTAATCACAAAATAAACAAGAAAGAAACTAGGGAGATTCCTAGAAAACCCAGATACAATAGATCTCTGGAGAAAACTGAATAGGAACAGAAATGAATATATCTTTTTCTCAGCAGTATGTCACCTTCACAAAAATTGACCATAGGCATAAAAACTTCACAATCAAATGCAAATAGACAGAAACAGTAAATGCTTCCTTTTTCATACCACAATGCAACAAAAATTACATTCAACAAAGGGCCATTGAATGATAGAGTAAAAGCCAATGAGAAATTAAATAACCTAAAAATGAGTGGGGCAAATAACATAATTTCATCCAAGAAAATGACAATAAAATGAGAAAACATCCCAAAATCTATGGGATGTAGCCAAAGCAGATCTTAGGGGAAATTTTATATTTGTAAATAACTACATAAATAAAAAAGAGAAAGAGGAGATCAATGAATAAAGCATGCAACTAAAAAAGTTAAAAAAAAACAAATTAAAAATTAAAATTAAATACCAAATTATAAAGTTTGAAACTCAAAGGAGAGATTAATAGAGACTAAGAAAACCATTAAACAAAATTAAGAATTGATTTCATGAAAAAAATTAGATAAATTATTGCTTAATTTGATCAGAAAAAAGGAAAAAAAAACCCAATTCATCAGCAGAAATAATTAGGAGTTATTTTGCCCAACTGTATAGCAGGAAGTATGACAATCCTACTGAAATGCATGAATATTTATAAAAGTATACATTGCCCAGTTTAACAGAAGAGAAAATAAAATACACAAATAGTCCCATTTTAGAAAAAAAAAATTGAACAAGTCATTAATGAACTTAAGAAAAAATCTCAGGGCTAGATGGATTCACAAGTGAATTCTACCAAATATTTAAAGAACAATTAATTCCAATACTATGCAAACTATTTGTAAAAATCGGTAAATAAGGAGTTCTGTTAAATTCTTTCTATGACACAAATATGATACTAATACATAAACTAAGAAGAGCCAAAACAGAGAAACAATCTTCTTAATGAACATTGATCCAAATTTTAAAATAAAATATTATCAAAGAGATCATAGCAACTTATCATCAGGATAACACATTATGACCAAGTAGGATTTATACCAGGAATGCAGGGCTGGTTAATATCAGGAAAACTATTACTATCATCAACTATATCAATAGCAAAACCAACAGAAATCATATGATAATATCGATAAATGCAGAAAAAGCTTTTTGACAAAATATAGCACCCATTTCTATTAAAAACAGTAGAGAACATAGGGATAAAGGGAGCTTTTCTTAAAATCACAAACAGTATTTATCTAAAACCTACAGCAAGCATTATTTAACTACAGAGAAGCTGAACACATTTGCAATAAGATCAGGTGTTAAATAAGGATACCTATTATCACCACTATTCAACATTGTACTAGAAATGTTTGTTTTAGCGATAAGAAAAGAAAAAGAAATTAAAGGGATTAGAATAGGCAATGAGGAAATAAAACTATCAATCTTCACAGATGATATGATAGATGATATACTTAGAGAATCCTAGAAAATCATCCAAAAATCTACTGGAAAGAAATCACAGCTTTAGCAAACTTGCAGGATATAAAATAAACCCATACAAAACATCAGCATTTCTATATATTACTGACAAAGCCTATCAGCAAGAGATAGAGAAATTCCATTTAACAATTCTATAGACAAAATAAAACACTTGGAGGTCTACCTGCCAAGACAAATGCAAGAACTATATAATTACAAAACATTTCTCACACAAATAAAATCAGATTTAAACAATTGGAAAAATGTCAATTATTCATGGCTAGGCTGAACTAATATAATAAAAATGACAATTCTGCCTAAATTGGTTTTCTTGTTCAGTGCCACACCAGTTAAACTGCCAAAGCATATTTTATAGAACTAGAAAAATAACAACAAAAATTCATCTGGAAGGACAAAAGGTCAAGAATATCAAGAAGATTAAGGGAAAAATACAAAGTATGGTGGCTTAGCAGTACCAAATGTAAAACTATATTATAAAATAGCAGTAATCAGAACCATTTGGTACTGACTAAGAAATAGAGTGATGGATAGGTGGAATAGATTAGATACACACGACATAATTATCAAGACCTATAGCAATCTAATATTTGATAAATCTCCAAATTCCAGCTTCTGGAATAAAAACTCACTATTCGACAAAAATTATTGAGAAAACTGGAAAATAATATGTCAGAAAAATCACCATAGACACATCTCATACAACATACCAAAATAAAATCAAAATGGATACATGATTTGGGCATAAAGGATGATGCCATAAACAAATTAGGAGAACAAGGGATAATTTGTTTATCAGAACTCTGGATAAGAGAGGAATTTATGATCAAAGAAGAAAGGCAAAATGAACAGCTTTGATTACATTAAATTAAAAGTTTGTTCACAAACAAAACCAACAGAAACAAGATTAAAAGGGAATTATAAAGCTGGGAAAAAAAATCTTTACAGGCAATATTTCTGATAAAGTTCTCCTTTCTAAAATATATAAAAAACTGTGTCAAATTTAAAATAATACAAGTCTTTCCTCAATTGGTCAAAGAATATGGTCAATTTTCAGATAATGAAATTAAAGCAATTTATATTTCTATGAAAAAAATGCTCAAAATCATTATTGAATAGAGAAATGCAAATTAAAACAACTCTGAGATACCACCACCTCTCACCTCTGAGATTGGCTAAGATGACAGGAAAAGTTAATGATAAATGATGGAGGGGATGTGGGAAAACTGGGACACTAATGCATTGTTGGTGGAGTTGTTAAATGATTCAACCATTCTGAAGTGCAACCTGGAACTATACCCAAAGGAGTATAAAACTGTGCATACCCTTTGACCCAGCCATGTATTCCAAGGAAATCATAAAGGAGGGAAAAGAACCTACATAAGCAAAAATGCTTGCAGCAGCTCTTTTTGTGATAGCAAAGAACTGGGGAAAAAGTGGATGTCTGTGATTTGGGTTGAACAATCTGTGTCATACAAAGGTAATAGAATATTATTGTACTATAAAAATGATGAACAAGCTAATTTTAGAGAGACCTAGAAAGATTTACAAGAACAGATGCAGAATGAAGCAAGTGGAACCAGAAATACATTTTACACAGTAACAACAAAAATGTGTGATAATCTACTATGAAAAGCTTGGTTCTTCTCAGTGGTTCAGTGATCCAAAGCAATCCCAATAGAGTTTGAACAGAAAAAGCTATCTGCATCCAGAAAAAGATCTAAGAAGACTGAATTTAAATCAACACATGCTATGTTCACTTCTTCTTTCTGTTTTGTTTTGTTTTTCTTCAGTCTCTCTCATGGTTGCCCTTTTGCTCTGTTTTTCCCTCTTCCAACATGATTCATTAACCAATGTGTAATAGAAATAAATAAACTTGCTACAATTTAAAATTTCATTTCATTTGTTGACTCTACAATGTCTTTAAAATGACAGCTTTAAAACATACTGAAGAGTTTGGCATCAATATAATTTTCATAGAAAATTAAACATGACTTCTCTATATAAAGGCTATTTCTAATGGAGTGGCAGAAACTTTTTGCTAGCTAGTGGAATATAGGAAGCATAGGCTTAGTGATATCAAGAAACAATGCATGAGTTTAATCTTTCCTCAGACTGTCTTTACATGTTGCTTACAGATTCAAGCATGTTTGAATGAGCCAAGTATCAAAAAGATTAAAACTACAGCTTTTTTTTTTTTTAAACTAGTAGTTGCTATGACATTCAAGTTCAGCATCCTGTAGAATGCAAACAATTTCTATGTGTAAATGTTTCCAAAGGCTTGATTGGGCCTAAGTAAACAGCATGATCCACAGTCAACTTAAGATCTGAAGAGACTTTAAAGTAGGTATTCAAGCTCTATTAAAATCCAAGGACTTTCATAGCACTTCCTATCACCTTGCATCAGAAATGAATGAATTACAGAGGTTAGAGATCGAAAGAAACTTAGAGAACAAGTAGTTAAATCTTTTTATTTTAAAATAGAGGAATCCTGATTATTTATTTGATTAGAATATCAAAGATTTATATTATATTCAGAGACTTAATAACTAGATGCTTCAAAATGTTACAGCATTGGCAAAAGTCATGAATGATGGTGTGTAAGTTAAACATTAATTGTAGTTATGCTGTATTTCACAATTTTTCCCCACAAGGATTATTGTTATAGATGATTGAGGTATGCACACACACTCACATATTCATGTATGTATATATACTTAATATGTATATATGTGCATAAATATAAATATACATACATCTATGGCTGTGTATACACACATACACACATTTCAAAATGACAAGTTACTTAGAAAATATTGGAGAACCTATTGTGAATTCTATTCAATTTAATGAATATGACATAGATGCGTGAATCAATAATTCATTTATAAAATGATGAAATGGGGCAGACAGACATAGTTTTTGGATATTTTGCCAGGAAATATCATGATGAGAGCAGGAAAAAAGACTATAATCACACTTTAATGAAGCACAAAAGGCAAAAAAATGCATATAAGCAATGAAATAAAAGGGTACCGAGCTAGACAACATGTGGATAGGGATAGGATGTTGAAGTAAAGCAAGCAACAATGGGGGAAAGAGTGGAAGGGGGAAAGAAGGGTAAGAGTATCATTTGTACTACCTTAAAAGGTTTTGAAGCACTCAGCAGCATGGATCCAGATGGAGATACAAGAAAGGGGGTGAGAGGAGTTGGAGGGGCTCATTTTTATAGGGTTTTGGGGGGAACAGACTAATTCTCATCTGTGCTACCTTGGGGTTAAGTGTATTAATATATCCAAATCATCTTAAAGTTTTCAGAAAAAAACAGCTTTAAAGTTAACATAACCACAACATTTCAAAGTTATCAGAACCATTTGATGTTGTGCTGATCTTCTGAAACTTGTGTGAGATTTACATAACATGGGACCAAGGAGCTCTGACATCAAAGCTCAGATGGCTTTTCCTGATTTACCACATCTTAACAGGATGTGATTTTTAGGTAAGATATAGTATGATTTGTAAATTATGCTCCTTTGATCTTTGAGACATTTTTACATGGCTTCTGGGTTTCTATTTGCAGTCTTATTTCCTAGCATTTTCATTTTATACTGGCTACTTATAAACTTACTGAACTGACTAGGAAAGAGTGGGAGTAATCAGAGAAACTGGAACAAGTTACAATTTAAACGGTTTTGTTTTTTTGGTGGATTATCTTCTACATACCAACAAAGAAGGATCATTCAAAAAAGTCTCTTAAGAAAGAAAGTTTCATTTCCCTAGAAATCAATATGCTAAACATTTATGTAATTAAACAGGAAATTGTCAACCAATTTCAGAGATATTCTTCAGAGAATTTGAAACTTCTCAGGAAGAGTCAGCATTATTCCATTTGGATATAACTTTGCATTAATTCATTTGAAATCTAGAAATAACCCTTTTGCTCTAGGGTAAAATTACTGAGAAAAACTAACATATCTAAACAAACATCGTATATGAGGCTAGTTATAGATACTCAGTAGACTACACCAGTACAAAAGCCCAAGGATGGGGCAATACCCTGTGGGGATGCCCCTTGCACTGATAATAAGGCACTTATTATGATAAACTGCTTAAGCAGTTCCCAGAACCAATACTTGCAGTCAATCAAGTCCTTGCTATTTTTCTTGGGAAAATGTCTTTGTAAAATCTGACCTTGTTTTAACTCATCAAGAGACTGATCATTGACGATGACATTGCCAATAACAGAACACTCCCTTGTGGGTGTTTTGAACTAAGTACCTTCAGTCCAGAATTTTGAATGCATTGCTATAATTTTCCATTGTTTCACAAAAAAACCCACTATTTCTCTATTTCTACAATTTACTAAGAGATAGCATAGTAGAGGAAAATATGTTGAATTTAAAGTTAAGCCATGTGGTACTTTATGGCTAGGGGGAGTCTGATCAACCCCACTCAGTCTCAATTTCCTTATCCATAAAATGGAACTGACAGTATTTGTGCTATATATCTCACAGATCTATTATGGGGAAAACCCTTTATAAGCATGATGTGCTATATAAAGGGGAGCTGTTGTTATTATCAAACATTTTGTCTTCTTTCTCTCTGGATTTCTTCCTCCATGCTCAAGATGCTTGTACCCCAAATCTCTCTCTCCTTGGAATTCACACATTTTATTTAAATACTTACTGTGCATCAGGCATTATGCTAAAATAGAAATACAAAAAATGAAATAATCCCCAATTACAAAGAACTTGTGGTACCAAAGAGGGACAACTTGTGGAAAGACTTACATAACTTCAATATCATTAGAGTGAAAAAATTAAAATGTGAAATCCAAATTTCTTGTGTTGTGCTGCTATGGACTAATTCCAATAGCAAAGAAGTAAGAGTCCCCAGCCCAACTGACCCCAAAATGTTCTTGTTGCCAGTGGGATCTTACTCACCAGGCCTGTGCTCGGTCCTTCCAGCCACAGCCACGGCCCAAGAGCAGTTCTGGTCAGCACAGCTGTCCTAACTTCTAGAAATAGGCAGTGGTGGGATGGGGGAGGAAGGGAGACTCACTGCTTCAATCTTTCCCCACTCAGCTGTCTACTGTTCTTTTGAAGAAAGTTTATAAGTTAAAAAGTTCATGAATGAAAGTTCCGGAGGCTGTGAGGTAAAAGTTTTTAAGATGAAATTTCCCTAGTTTGCTTCCCTAAAGAACTTCCCTATGTATGGCTTGCTGCTTGTTGATTAGTGGAATTGGCCGGGAGCTATCTGTGTTTCACGCAGGCTTTGGAATTCCTGTCCTTTCTGAGGTCCTCTCCAGTAGTTTTAGAAGGACAACTGCTTTACACCTTTATTTTTGTTGCTCTGTGCTCATTTTCTGATAATTTTTTTGTCTGTGGAGGAAACGTGGAGAAAATTCTGACCTATTTCATCATCTTCAGTTTTTCAAATAAAGGTCTCATATCTCAAATATTTAAAAATAACAGTGTCAAATCTATAAGAATATGAATCATTCCCTAACTGATAAACGGTCAAAGAATATGAATAGGCAACTTTCCAATGAAGAAATCAAAACAATTTATAGATATATGAAAGAATGCCCTAATCATTATTGATTAGGGAAATGCACGTTGAAGCAACCTTTAGATATCATTTTATATAATTTTCAGATTGGCTAAAATGAGTGAAGGGGAGAGCAACAAATGTTACAAGATATATTTGGGAAAATTCTGTTGTCTCATTGTTTGTAGAATGGTGAATTAAATGATCCAACCATTTTGGAGAACAATCTGGTATTATGCCCAAAGAGTTACTAAACTGCTTGTAGCCTTTGACCCAACAATACCACTAGATCTATTTCTAAAGATGATAAGGAAAAAAGGAAAAGAACTTCTGTGTTCTAAAATGTTCTATTTGTGGTGACAGAGAACTAAAAATTGCGGGATGCAATCATTCGGGGAATGACTGAATAGATTGTGGTATATGATTGTGATTAGAATACTTCTGTTATAAGAAATGATGAGCTAAATGAACTTAGAAAAACATGGAAAAACTTGCACAAAATAATGAAGAGTGAAATGAGCAGAACCAAAGAAAACTTTTAGATAATGTTTTAAGAACAATTGAGTCCTATCTACATCCAGAGAAAGAACAGATAAACAGAAGAAGTTCAGCCCTTCCTTACATTTTACAATTCCTATTTTGCTTCTACAACAGATGAGTCTTTTCATCATTGTACAAGCTAGCCAAAGGACACTGCAGAATATCAGATGGTTATTCTGGCTAGTTCATTACAATCAACATAATTTCTGGTTCTTCCAATGCAGTTTTCTTTGCAGAACGGAAATTGTGCTTAGCTATGAGATGCCAAAAAAATAAAGAGATACCAGTTGCTTCCTAGTCAGGAGTAGTGTCATATACGAAACTGTTCTATGTACAAGATGCCAAAAAAAACCTCTTTCTCTTTTGGTGAGTTGACAAATTTCATCATCAGGAGATGTGCTTGATTTTGCCGATCACACATTACTCATAAGGCTCTATTCCACCTTGGTTTGAAAATGCTGTCCCAACAGTCTTTGAGAAAACCTTCTAATCCCTGAGAAAATTGGGACAGAATGCTTCCCCAGACCCATCTCTTTTTCAGGTTGATCATATTGAGTGATAAACTGCATAGGATCCCAGAATATTCTTAAAAGATGATATAGTTATCAGTAAGGAAAATTACTTAAGGAAGTCAAACCATTCCTAAGAAGTCAATTACAAAAGATAATTGTTATGAGAATATTCAATGCTGTTATTCCAATACCATATTTTAAAAAAAATTCAGATAGCATTTGTCTAACTCTCTGGTCATTATAAAATGAAAAACACTTGGGAATTATTTGCAGGAAATTAACTTAAAGTTACGTCTGAGATATTGGAATATATTCATAAAATAAAGATCTTAGAAGAGGATCTGACTTGACTGGGCATAATTGTGGAAATAAGTTTATTTTTCATGGGAAGGGATAAAAATGACTTGGTAGCAAAGAATCAGCCTGATTTTGAAGGTCTAAACCATTCCAGGGGAAGGAGACCTATATTATTTAATTATTTTTTGGTCACTGAATATTTTATTTTTTTTCCAAATTACTTATAAAAACAAATTTAAAGTCATTTAAAAAGTAAAGTAATTTTGAGTTCTGAATTTTATTCCTTTTTAATTCCTCATCCCCTCCCTGAGGCAATAAACAGTTTGATGTACTCTATACACCTGTAATCCTGTAAAACACATTTCTCTATTAGTCATGTTGTGACTTGACAAAAAAACAAAAACCCAACAACAACAAAACAAAAAGCCTACAAAAAAGCAAAAAACAGAATGCTTCAAACTGCATTTATATTTTGTAGTTCTTTTTTTCTGGAGGTAGAGGAGTGTTGTTCATCATGAATCCTTTGGGATTGTCTTAGATCATTGCATTACTGAGAATAACTAAGTCATTCACAGTTGATCATCATACGATATTGTTGTTACTGTGCACAATGTTCTCCATGTTCTGTTCATTTCACTTTGCATCAGTAAGTCTTTCCAGATTTTTCTGAGAGCATCTTGCTTTTCATTTCTTATAGCACAGTAGTATTTGATTACATTCATATACCACAATTTGTTTAGTTATTCCCCATTTGATGGGCATGTTCTTAATTTCCAGTTCTTTGCCACCACCAAAAGAATTGCTATATTTATTTTTAAAAATCTCTTTGGATACAGACCTAGTGGTATTGCTGGATCAAAGGATATGCACAGTGTTATTATAGCCTTTTGGGCATAGTTCCAAATTTCCTCCAGAATGGTTGAATCAGTTCACAACTTCACCAACAGTGTATTAGTGTCCTGATTTTCCCACATCTCCTCCAGCATTTATCATTTTCCTTATCTGTGCTATTAGCCAATCTGATAGGTGTGAGGTAGTATCTCAGAGTTGTTTTAATTTGTATTTCTCTAATCCATAGTGATTTAGAGCATTTTTTTATGACTATCTGTAGTCATCTATAGATAATTTTGATTCCCTCATCTGAAAAGTTCATGTCCTTTCATGATTTATCAACTGGGGGAGATGGGATTACCTTTTTTTGGGGGGGGATAGATTTCTCAACATTGCCTGAAATGCTTTTAATTCCATCCAAATTCTCTACTATATCACAGATCTGTGAAATAATTATTTTTGCAGTTGCTGTTTGTTTTGCAGAACTGGTGGAGTAAGATTTACTTCCATTGAGTTTAAGGAGGTCTTAAAAAAGATTTTCATATGAACAGTCACTGTTGCCCCTTGTCATTTTCAGGCAAATTGTCAGTCTGAAAGACTGGTGCAGATCACCAAAGATACCTCACGGCAGGTTTCTGTGCGAGACT